>NC_079448.1:18514233-18524233 GCF_903798145.1 Danio aesculapii | reverse complement strand
CAAGGAGTTAAAGCCTGTTGCATGTTACTGAAATTAGGAAGCGTGCCAGGAGCTCTAACAATCTGCTGCCATCTCATACAACATGTCACAGGAACTCTCAACATTAACACTTTAGTAATGGAAAACATCAAACTCCAGTTTTTAACCCTATTATTAAGGCATATGACTGAATGCTTTTTGTTTCAAGTAGAAAGCAGCTGCTCTATCTGAATCAGCTTTAGGAGAGCCTGAAGCCATACAGCTTGCTTTGCTGTTGTGACTGATTCCCATGTTTCGTTGTTTCCGTGTTAATGAGTGTGTATGTGAGATATTTCTGCCTAATATCCCTGCTAGTTTTACCTCAATTAACACTGTAATTGCAATAACCTCCCTCAGGACGGCAATTCCCACAGCAAATGTTGTACATCACAGCAATAGTTTTAATTTTAATTAAGTGTCAAGATGTTCTCAAATGGACAAACAAGTCCAGATGCCAAATAAATTCATCAAGATTCTTAGACAATTTCAAAATGATTAAAGTCACCTGAGTCCTCGACGACACCATCCTCAGTTTTTCCAGCACTGGCAGCGGTAGTGGTTGAAGTCTTGCCTATGTTTCCAGGTCCATTTTGCAGAGTGCTGGTCGTGGTGCTACGTACTGGTTGCTCCTTGTGGTGGAACTCATTTTCAGGCACCATGTGCACTTTTCTGCCTTTCAATTGGCCAGAGTAGCTGCAAGTCACACACATGGTTAAAATCAAGGCATACAGTAATATGAAGTGTATTGCTGAAAATCCAAGGCAGTGTCGCATATCTTATGCAAAGTTCACACTGCGGGATTTTCAAAGTTGTCGGATCACTGTTGTTTTCACATTGCATGACTATCTGGGGTAGCATTCAGTTGCTGCTGTATTCACACTGCACTAGAAACAATCACCGCCAATTCTGTCTGACTCAAAGACACACAAAAAGTTATAAGAAAATAACTCAAAAATCACACGTGAGATCAGAGTTCAGATCAAATAATTTAGCGATGTGTTGCAGCGGCAAATATTTCTGCTTTACTTCTGTTTAATGTTACTTTAATGATTATTAATTCTGATTTTGTGGTCTTTAAATGACACTTTATACTTCTGTATCGAATGGCAAATGGTCCCTTTGTAATGGTTCTCCCTGAACTCCCCTCGGCCCTGTATCATGCTCACTCACTGGCTGTAGGTCATCGCTGGTGTGTTTTTTCAGTCAGGACTTTTCACAGAGCATTGATTTAGAATCATCGAAAGGTCAAGATATTTAGCATGTCAAATACTTCATGGGCATCTGTAACAAGTCAGTGATTCTTTCAGATTGTGTCTTTGATAATTCACACTGCGTGACTCTCTGTTGTGTGAACAAGCACCGATTTGCCTCCAATTTAGGGCAACTGTTTGCAATTTCACAAAACCTGTTGGTGAGTGAAAAAGCAGAGCTAAAACATGCAGTGTGGACTCAGCATAAATTGCTGTATTTTAAAAAGTTTTTGGATTATAACACAAGGATTTTCCTCTTTTTGATTGTGTTTACAAAGAAAAAAAAAATAACATGGCCACAAGTAAGCTCAATAAGATAAGGTGCAATGATAAATCCCATTGGGGAAGAAACACAACACATACAGGAACATAGAGGATTGTAAAAACAAATAAGGGAAACATTTTAGTTTAGATACCAATTCTTATTATTAACTTCTGGCTTATTATAAGATAATGGCTGTTTAGTAGTACTTAAAAAATGCATGATCTTATTCTACATCCCTACTCATGCCAATTCCTAAAACTCAACTAATACCTTACTATTCCTAAGCAACAAATTAGTACTTTGAGTCAAATGCCTTAATGGTTTGTTAATAGCAGGAATTGTAGCTTAAAATAAAGTGTGACCAAAACAAGATCTTCATTAAGAAGATGCATCTAATCATCTTAGGTCTATGACGTCAACATTTTTAAGCCACAAGAGCTGATCATACCAAGTAATAAAGAAAGAAAGAAAATAAAGAAAATAAATAAAAACTGATGTTGCTCCTAAGAAATGTTGGCTTTGTGAACTCACATTTTGAATTCTGACAGCAATAACAAAAAATAAATAAATAAATAAAATAAATAAATCACCAACTACCCCTGTAAATGGTGAAAATCCGCAATGGCACAGCTGAGAAATGATTAGCATCTGAATATTATTTCTGTCTAACTACAGAATGCATGTAGTCCTAATGGAATGACTGCATTTTGCCCACAAAACTTTCAGCACATTAAGATGAAAATGTTTGGGTAGACGAAAACAAGTCAAGATCAACTGTTGCAAATTTGGGGATAATTAACAAAAAGCACTGAACATTCAAAGTAGTTGAAAAACTTTGAAACATGAATTTAACTGAATAAAACTATAAATAGAGCTGTAAATCCTGATTATAATTTATGAAAACCACTGGCATTGTTATTTTCAGGGTTGCGGGCTGAAAAATTTGGGAACCTCTGAATTAGAGGACTTCAAATTTTCAGAAAAGCCACCCCTAAAACTTTCAATCAAAATAAATACAGCTAAAACATGGAAAACTACCATCAACCAGATGAGGGCCGGTGTCTTGCAGGGTTTAGCTCTAATGCTAATCAAACACACCTACCTATAGTTTTCTAGTTATCTTGAATACATTGATCAGCTTGTTCAGGTGTGTTTGATTAGTGTTGGAGCAACATTCTGCAGGACACTGGTTCTCCAGGCCTAACTTCACCCATCCCCGATCTAACATCCTAAACCACAGTGAACACTCTAAACCAGTTTGGTAAAAACACTTCTAAGTGCTGAGGCCAGATGGCTCTCGGCTCAGTTACCCCATGGCTAATGCATAGAGATCAGGCCTCTTCTCCTTCTCTTCTTGGCAGATCTTGTGAACGCGGCACTCCAAAGCCTGGCCTAGGTTCAGCACCTTGGGGTACCAGGGTAGGATCTTGGTAAGCACGATCAGAATGTTGCGGATGTGGGTGTACTCACCCGTTTCTAGACAGTGAACAGATGCCTGAGGGAAGAATCAGAAGTTCAAGGATGAACATTTTTCCAAACAAAATTCAGTTACAATAAGACATACAAAAGTAATTTAAACATATAAATACAATATCTACATGTATACAATATATACAAAAATAAAAACTGCTAGATGCAATGAACTGCAAAACTGCAAAAAACACAATGAAACTGTTTCAGACATTGACTTCATTCCAAAATCAGACATTGTCATATAAAAAAAAGAAGAAACGGAGTTGTTTCTGATGTTGCCATAATTTACAGTTACAAAGGTAAGAAAATAAATAAATATATACATATTCCTCACGGGGTTAGGGCTAGATACAGTATGCATTGCATCACTTGGATCTAGAATATTAGATATTAAGGGACATTCACAGTAGCTACAGGCATTCAAGTATAGAGACTGGCCACCAGGACTCTTCCTCAGACAACTGCACATTCCCTTAGAGCAGGGCTATTCAATTAGTTTGTCATGGGGGCCAGTTCATAAAAAACATCCCAAATGAGGGGCTGGAGAGATATGACTTGCAATATAAGTGATGACACAACAGCATATAAGAGCCCGTATGCTGTATTTTTGCTCCTTAAGACACCCACGTTGGCTTTTTCAACAGTAAAATGTTAATATGTTGTATTATGAAACTACCTAACATCAACGCATTGTACAATGTGGCTTTTTTTTACAAAAATATTCAAATGTTGTATTTCAAAGCACAACAAAAGCAGTGCATTGCTTAAGTAGGCTTCTTCTACAGTAAGACACATTCAACACATTTAAACTAGTGCACAGCTGGCATAACTTTGTTTAGTTGTAGTAGTTTTGATCCTTGCAACAGAAAAGCTGCATTGAGAAGCCTTTACGATTAAGTAACCGTAATGAATTAAAGCGTGGTTAAATGTAAAATCGGCCTTTTCTACAAACATCTCTAAATGTTTTCAGCTGCTAGCGCCACTCACTCGTAAGGTAACTCACGCTCAGCGCAGCCTTTGACTACAGCTCGTTCTGTATTGAACAGACGCATGTCACTTCATAACTATAGCGGCCATTTTCAACTGAACTAAATTTATTTTTGATGTCTTCATCACACTATTTGGAGGTCTGGAACATATTGCCTCGGGGGCTGGTTTCGGAACGCGAGCCGCCAATTGAATAGCCCTTCCTTAGAGAAATAAGCCAGCTAGGGGTGTGACGATAACCGCATCACCGCCTTACCGCCATAATGAGATGTCAACCGCGGTGATATGGCTATTACCGTCATCACCGCCCATTTTAGTTTAGTATTTATTTTTGCTTGTGAATCTTTCAGGATTGTATAGAAAAACAGAATAAACTAAATAAAAGGAATAAAAGGCCTGCCCTAAGTATTTTACACATAAATTACAAATTTAGGTTACAAAACGAAAACACTGAATCCTTTTTAATAACCAGCATAGGCTGTTTTTATTTTAAGCTTATTTTAATAAAGCAGGCCAACTAACTCAAATCAATCGCTCCACAGAAAATAAGCATTTTTAACGCACCGCTGTAATTTCTATATCCCAATCCTTTTATCAACATTTAAAGTCATTATTTTAAAGATTATGATTGAGAATATAATTTTACATCAGCGCTGCACTTTTCTCACGGAGTGTTATGAGGTAGTTAAACTCTCCTCAGTTTAATTTACAGTGTCAAACTGGCACAGGAATATCAGTATTTTAATATAGGCTTTGCTAAAAGGCTGGTCAAATGTCTTTTATTACAAAAGCTTTAAACAGACGCGCATGCTGAGATGAGTCAACAATCGCATATATTTTGACTTATTTAAAGTAGGCTATAGGCTATAGCATATATTAATTTTGTGTAAAGACATTTATAAAAATATGTAGCTAATATATCACAGGGGTTTGTGTAGCAGCAATTACAGTGGAGCATTAATTAAATCCTTTTTCCCCGTGTAGCGAAACAAACACTGCACAAATGTGTAGCGGATGGGGACGCACAAAAATATACAATTCAGATATTTTCGTCGGAAGAAAAATATTCTTTGAACGAATTTTGTTTTGTACAATTTGTATCTTAGTTTTTGTCGGTCAGTTATTTATAAAATAAACAATAATAACTAATAAACTTTGAGGTGAAGCGATGTGCCTCAGGGTAGTTATTATTGTTTATTTTGTAGATTACTGACCGACAAAAACTAAGAAATAATTGTAAAAAACGAAATGCGTTAATTGCAAAAAAAATATATGAATTGTATATTTTTGTGAATCTCCATCGGCTACACAACGGTGCAGTGTTTGTTTCGCTCCTCAGGAAAAAATGATAATGCTCCACTCTAATTGCTGCTAAACAAACCCCTGTGATATATTGCCTACATTTTTATAAACTTCTTTACAAACAATTATTGTAGCCTATAGCCTACTTTAAATAAGTCAAAATATGTACGATTGTTGACTCATCACCGTGGTCGCAGCATGCGCGTCTGTTTATAGCTTCTGTAAAAAAAGACATTTGACCAGCCTTTTAGCAAAGCCTATATCAGTATACTGATATTCCTGTGCCAGTTTGATAGTTTAACTACTTCACAACACTCCGTCACCTGAACTCAGCGCGAGGGCGAAGGAGAAAAGTGCAGCGCTGAGGTAAAATTATATTCTCAAGACATAATCTTTAAAATAATGACGTATTAAACATGTTGATAAAGGGACTGGGATATAGAAATTTCAGCAGTGCGTTAAAAATGCTTATTTTCTGTTGAGCGATTTTATATATATATATAAATGGTTTCCGCTCCATTCATTCTTCCATGGCGGGGCGCCACGCCAGGATTCATCCCGCCACGGCTACATTACAGCTTAATAGCGGGTGATAATCGCACCACAGCGTATTAAAAGGTGAAATTGTGAAAAGTGAATTATAACAGCGCGAACTTTTCTGTAACTGTAGTAGTGCTTTGCGTCGTTTGTTTAACCCTTTAAGGTTACGTGCTGACTGACTGGCTGGCTGACTGTGACAGGTGCGTGATGCGTGAGGCCAGCAAACACGACGCCGTTTTACTTTATTTTAGGACGCATTATTACCGGAGGCATTCATAAATATTCCTAGAAAATCTAATAAATGCTGGAGACATACTCGTTACATAAACGCACTAAATCGCACTTCAGCAGCATTTATTTGAGAGCGCACAAGAAGATCTACGCGCTCTTAAAGCGGATTATATTTGAGGGGGAGGCAAGAAGTTTTGTGCACAAGCAGAAAAAAATCGGCGCGCAAGCAAAGAGATCCGCATGCTGTAGGCTATTACATAAATGCGATCTCGACTTCTAATACTGCGCTCATGACATTTGTCATTAAAATAACGCCACAGGTAGTAGATCTGTCTAAAAAAAGGCCTGCCGCCACAGCTGGAAAAAAATCCTAGAGGAAACACTGCATCCATGTGTGTGTATATATATATATATATATATATATATATATATATATATATATATATATATATATATATATATATATATATATATATATTTATATATATATATATTTATATATATATATATATATATATATATGCGCGGATAACCGACATACCGCATGATTTCTTGCTTCATCACCGCGGTTACAGAAAATCCGTTACCGTCACAGCCCTAAAGCCAGCTGACAGCAATGTCACATAGGCGCATAATTGACCCTTCGCTAAGCCCAACCCTCCTTAGCTACTGTTGTTACGCCCAAGCTTTTGTGCCTGGCATGTCTATTACAATATGTATGCACCGGTGTCAGACACTGCCAGGGATATAATTTGTCATTTTTGGTGAGTAGGTGAGATATCTGAAAAAGCTAGACAAAAAAGGACTGCAGTATGCATTACAGGTGTATATTCACGACATAATACGCAACCTATTAGAAAATTATTTAATCAAAATTGAAGCTAGGTTAGCCTTGCCGCCTCATGCGCTGACTATTCAACAGGTTAGTTCATGCACAGCAGGAGAGGTGAAATTTAAAAATAATCTAATAATAACTAATTAAACCGAGATTCTCTTTTTTTTATTATTCAAAAAGCCTGATAGACTAATTGTTGCAATGAAATTTAGCATTACTAACTGACGAGGAAACACACATGGACAGTACTTCTACATAATTCATTCATAGAAAGAACAGCCAGAAAGGGGAAATTGATGGATTTGTGCCAAATATTAGCATCATTGACCCATAATGTACAGCACCTATAACTGTCAGTATGTTTGTGTGCTTTTTATAACGTTTCTACTCTAATTTGCAGCTAAGTGGAAAAAAATTAATAAATTGAAACCGGGTTTTCATGTTTTAGTCAGTACAGACAACACAGCGGTGGTGGCTTACATCAACTGCCAAGGGGGAATGTGATTGTTTCAGCTGCACAATCTAGCACGCAAGCTGATTGTCTGGAGCGCCGCTCACTTAAGCTCACTGCACGTGACGCACATCTCGGGAGTCAGAAATGTGGAGGCGGATCTTCTGTCGAGGGGTAACCCGACGTTCAGAGAATGGGTTCTCCACCCGCAGGTGGTGAATCAAATTTGGGAGATGTACGGCAAGGCTGACGTAGATCTCTTCGCCTCGTGGGCAAATGCAAAATGTCCGCTGTATTTCTCTCTCGAGGACGAGGATGCACCGTTGGGTGTGGATGCGCTGGCGCACCTATGGCCAAACGTGCTGCTGTACGCATTCCCACCGTTAAGCCTAATTTCTCCAACCCTGAACAAGTAAGAGAAAGCAGGTTGTCTCTCTTTCTAATAGCCCCCAGTTGGCCGGGCAGGCTGTGGTTGGCAGAGATCGCCGAGCTTCTGCAAGGAGAGCCCTGGCCGCTCCCGCTGCGACGGGACCTGCTGTCACAAGCAGGGGCACAGATATTTCACCCTCACCCAGAACAAATCAACCTTTGGGTCTGGCCCGTGAAGGGTTAAATCTAAATGCGTTTGAGCTTCCACAGCAAGTCATAAGCACTATCCAGAGCGCTAGGGCTCCTTCAATGCGCTCACTGTACGACCTGAAATGGCATGTGTTTGAGGGCTTATCCCCTTCCAGTGCTCGGTGAGGGATATTCTCTGCTTTTTACAAAACTTACTGGATAAGGGGAGAGCGTTCTCTACCATTAAAGTTTACCTGGCTGCTATTTCCGCCTGCCATATAGGGTTTGAAGGGGTTTCAGCGGGACGGTACCCCCTTATATACCGTTTTATGAAAGGAGTGAAGCGTGTGAGACCAGTGGTATAACGGCTGGTCCCGTCATGGGATCTGTCTCTCGTTCTGTATGCTTTAACTCGGGCCCCATTCGAACCTCTGGAGAATTCTCCTATTAAGCTCCTATCACTGAAGACGGCCTTACTACTCGCTCTAGTCTCAGCTAAGCGAGTGAGCAAGCTGCATGCTTTGTCGGTGCATCAAGCGTGCATGGATTTTAGCCGGGATGATGACAACATTACACTGCTACCAAACCCGGCGTTTGTTCCCAAGGTCAGTGATTCTGCTTATAACTGTTCTGCTATTGAGCTGCATGCCTTTTTCCTCCTTTTTTGTCAGCGGAGGAGAGATGCATAGTTTGTGTCCCATACGGGCGTTACGCCTTTATGTAAACAGGACGCGATCGTTCAGGAGAAGCGATCAGTTATTTGACCCATGACACATTGCTCTGTTCTCAGAGAACCGGGGTTACGCAAGTAACCTAGCGTTTTGTTCTGTTGATATGTAATTTCAACCATTCGTAGATTGAAACAGTTGGAAAATGAATGGATTGTGCTTGCTCTTACAGCTATTACAAGGGCTTAAACGGAGCAGTGCTCATAATAAACCAACAACAAAAAAAGACAGTTGGGAAACATAACCTGCTTTGTACTTTTGTAGGAAACACAGTTTAGATCTTTTTAGGGTAAGAGGTTGAGTTATTGCAGACTATCACTGAATGCGTCAGGAATATCGAAAACAAAACCAACTTAACCCCGCTTTTTTAGTGCCTCTCACAGAGATTGATCCACGCTGGCATTTCTCCCATTGGGTTTAAGGATTTGGACAGGGAAAAAAAATTCCACCACCACATCCAAACTCTCAGGATAAAGTGTATCAGATTTGCACAACTCATATGCACAACACTTTGGCTTGTTTCCCTCGCTCGCAAGCTTGACAGGTCTCCTGCGCATAGCTACGGTTGCTAACACTGCAGTCCTTCATATTTTTTTCCACAAATAAAACTTGTATCAGACCTGCAGCAAGGATTTGTTTGTCATCATCTGAACAAAAAAAATTGATGGTCGTCTAGCAATGACAAAGGAGCGCGAGTACAAAATGCGTTAAAAACGGTGAAAAAAGCAACGCAATATTTGAACAGTCTCTAAAGCATTAGACACGCTGCAGTGTTTAATTAATATTAATATTTAGTTTCTGTAAATAATAATATTAATTAAACACTGCAGCGTATCTAATGCATTCAAATTATTTTATATGCAGGCTATAAAACATCATTACAAGAGCACAGGCATGCTCCGTGATTATTTACAGGCTAAATGAATCTATTTTTGTCGTACTGATGTGCAAGACAACATTCAAAACTGTAAAGGATTTAAATTAATTTCTGTATAATATACTCTGCCAAAAACAAAACAATGTGCCTTAGTAAATGAATGCAGTACTATATTTTTTTATTATTATTCATCACTTTTCACAAAGAGAGGCTACATGCGCATGCTGCGTCACTGTAGTTAATGCTGCCATTTGATATTAAACAATTTAATTTAAACTTTTCAGTCAAAAATAAAACAAAAAGACTGTAAAATGTAATGTAAAACAAAGTTCTTGAACTGTAACCAGTGGCCTTCAGTTGCTCATGCATTTGTGCTTGTATATCTGACACCCATATAGCGAACAAGTGCTCAAATCATTATTATTACTTTATTAATTATTTTGGAAAGAGAGAGGAAATAAAATAAAGAAATTTGGTTTCAACTA
>NC_079448.1:18471733-18504233 GCF_903798145.1 Danio aesculapii | reverse complement strand
TAGGGCATTCCACAAGAATATGTTTAACAGTTTGGTTTTTGTTGCAATATAGACATTTTGGGGGTTCTCCTTTGAGTAAATGTTCATGTGTGACTCTTGTGTGTCCAATGCAGCATCTTCATCAATAACCTATAAACAATCTCATCGTGTCTTGACTTAAAAAATAAATTTGATGTTTTTCCTATTTTTGGCAGAATTTCAAAGAGTTTATTTTCTGGGCACTGATCCCATTCTGTTTGCCATTTGTTTATAATATAGCTTTTTATTAGTGGCTTTGCATCAGAAGGTGGGATTTTACACTCCTTTAGTATTACTGCTAGGGCTGTTTTGGCGGCTTTGTTGGCTTGTTCCTTTCCAAATAGTCTGTTATGTCCTGGGATCCAGCAGAAAACTATATTATAAAATTTTCTTTGTAGTTCATTCACTTTGCTAAAAATGTCAATAATAATGGGATGCTCCAGTTTAAAAGAATTCAATGTCTGTAGACAAGATTTTGAGTCAGAAAAAATAATAAAATTGTGTTCTTCAGCATTTTCAATGTGTTCCAGCGCTGAAAAGAGAGCCTTTGCTTCAGCTGTAATGCGAATGCCTTAGTGTAATTGACCCATTACTACTGCTGCAGAAACATGACTGTTCTTTTTTGATTCATCCGTGTATATTGGTTTATGAGTAGGATAAAATTGTCTTATGTCAGCAACTGCTTGTTGATATGTATGTGGAAAAGTATCAGCCTTCTTATGCTTGCTCAGATCCAGATTTACGTGCAACTTATTTAACCTCCATGGTGGGACCGGGCAAATGAGAGCATGGTGGATGGAATCAAGATTTTGATTCAGGTTTTTAATGTGTGTTCTGATCCGTACACAGAATGGTCGAATATAACTGGGTCTTGCCTCATACAAATCCAGATAGGTTTAGATGGATAGGATAGATGAGGTTGGAAGATTGGTTTAAAAGCTGGGTTGTGTTGATTTGTCTTTATTTTCAATGCATACTAGAGAGACAATTCCAAGTGTCTAATATAAAGAGGTGGTTCATTAGCTTCAGTGTATAGGCTTTGAGCAGGTGAGTTCTGAAAGCTCCAAGGGCTAGTCTAAGCCCTTGATGGTGTACAGGATCCAGCATTTTGTTAAATAAGATTTTCTAGCAGAGCTGTAAACTATACTCCCATAGTCCAGTCGTGAGCACACCAAAAGTCTATACAGCCTACTTAAAACAGTAGAATCTGCTCCCCATTTTGTTTTTGCAAGAACTTTAATTAGATCCAAGTTCTTCAAGCATTTGTTTTTTAGAATTGTTACATGTGGGATGAAGGTCATTTTACTATCGAAATGGAGTCCAAGAAATTTCATTTCTTGAACAATCTTGATAGGCTCTTCATCCAAAAAGAGTTCTGGATCATGATGTAGAGATCGTAAAAGACAATTTGACCTGTAGACCAATTACTCACTTTGTTGATGCAAAAACTGTAGCAGTCTTTCAATTATGTTCATGTTTTTTCCTCGGTAGCATATACAAATGTCATCCACATAAAGACTGCACATCATGTTTCTTCTAATGACATCGGAGACGCTATTAATTTTGATCAGGAAAAGAGTCACTGAAAGGATGCTGCCTTGAGGAACTCCTTGCTGTTGTACTTGAGGGTCTGACAGAGGGGTTCCTACTTGAACTCGAAAAGTTCTATTTGACAAAAATGTTGAAATGAAGACGGGTAAATTTCCTCTGAATCCCATTTTATACAAATCTTTAAGAATGCCATATTTCCAGGTAGTGTCATATGCTTTTTCTAGGTCAAAGAATACCGCTACAACATGCTCCTTTTTGATGAAAGCATTTCGTATGCAAGACTCCAGATTAATGAGATGATCTACTGTACTCCTTCCTCTTCTGAAACCACATTGTAAATCACTTATCTGATGATCAGACTCAAGCTTCTAAACAAGTCGGTTATTTACCATCCTCTCTATAGTTTTACATACACAGCTTGTTAAAGGTATAGGTCTGCAATTGTTGGGATCTTTATGTTCCTTCCCAGGTTTTGGTAAAGGAATAATGGTGACTTCTTGCCATGATGGTGGGATATTTACTGATTTCCAAATTTCATTGAAATTTTCCAGGAGGAGGAAAAGGCTCAATTGGGGAAGATGTTTTAGAAACTGATAATGTACTTTATCTGGTCCGACTGCTGTGTCATGGCAGCACTTTAGAGAGTTTAAAAGTTCTTCCATAGTAAAAGGTTGATTGTAGATCTCTGTGTTTTGGGAAATGAAATTATTTAATTGTTTCTTGGCGAGTTCAGATTTTTTGAAAATTTGTCTGATAGTTTTCTGTAGAGAAATTCCTTGCAAAAGTTTCTGCAAGTATATTAGCAATGTCATATTTACTAGTCAGCAGTGTGCCGTGATTATCCATGTGTTTTACCTCTTCCTTTCATTTTCCGAATTGCATCCCATATTTTCTTTGATGGTGTATTTATTGTCAAGCTCGACACACATTTATTCCAGCTCTGTCTCTTTGCTTCTCTTATATATCTCTGTGCCTGGGCTCTGCAAATTTTCGGTGCTTTAATAGGTTCTTTACATTGGTCATCAAACCAAGGATTCCGTCTCTTGCTCTGTTTTGTGGATGTTTTTGGTACCGATTCATCTGCTATTTCAATAATTTTTTCTGTGAACCATTTGATTGGATTTTCTTTATCCTGTTGCCATCAAGTCTCTCATAACAAAGGGTTTGAAATGAGTACCAATTAGCTTTTTCAAGTTTCCATTTTTGAGGTCTCTGTTGTGTATCTGCCGCTGTTTTGGTTATAATCAAGGGAAAGTGATCACTTCCACAAAGATCATCGGAGACATACCATGAGAAATCAGTAGTTAAAGTTGCATCACATATTGTTAAGTCAACAGCAGAGAAAGATCCATGTCCTTGGTTTAAGTACGTGTATGAACCATCATTTACAGGTCAATTTCATTAATTAGTTTTACCATCTTTCCCTTTGCATCAAGTTGTTTTCCTTCCCACAGAGGATTGTGAGCATTAAAATCTCCCATGAGAATAAACGGAGGGGGGATTTGTTCCACCAGATTTTCCAAATATTGATGTGATACAGTAGCTTCTGGGCGAATATAAACAGAACATAATGTAATAGTCTTTTGCAAAGTTACACGGACTGCCACTACTTGTATTTATTTCAACATTACTATGAATAACGTAATGTCCTGGTAATATTGATGTTCCACCTCAAGGACGTTGAAGATTTGGGCCATATGCATTTAAGTATGTAACATGTTTCAGAGATATATTGCTCTCTGGAGTAAAATGGCTTTCTTGGAGACAGAAAGCCAGGGGATTATAAATGCAAGCAAGATGTTTTAATTCAAAAAAATTGGCTCTTATGCCACGGCAATTCCACTGAATAATATGACTTTTCACTGTCAAGTTGGCAAGACATGTGAGTGCCCTTTGGTTCTAGTTTTAGGAGAAGTGCTCCGACTACGAGGTTTTGTGTCTTCTGACATTTCAATGTCTTTTGAGCTCTAGTCTTCATCTTATGCTCTTGACATGTTTTTTTTCTTTTTGAGGATTTGGTTTTTTGTAATTTCTTTTGGATGAGTTTTGTCACATAGATGAATTTTCTTTGTGATTTACATGAGTTTGATGGAGCACAGTCTGACTTTGATGATCAACACACTTTGTATTTACTGGAGTTTGAAATTTTATTTCTTAAAATTTTTAATTTATCCATGTCAAGTCTGTCTGAACCTCGACAGACTGTAGTTGTGGTTTCATCACAGCTGCAAAAGTCTTTTCCAATTTAAAAAATGGGGAATTCTCTACAAGTTTTCGAGCTTCCAAATAGCTCACCTTCTTAGAGCACTTGATTTTCAGTATTTCTTTTTCTTTAATCCAGGTAGGACAGTCCTTGGATGAGCTTGGATGCTCTCCTGCACAGTTGCTGCACTTTGGTGTTTTTTTACATTGCTCACCATGTTTTTCCTCTCCAGTCAAGTAGGCCTGTTTTTGCAAGCAATCGATCCATGTCCAAACTTTTGGCAGTTGAAACACCTGAGTGGATTAGGTGTAAAAATGTCAACATTGATACTCAAGTATCTAATTCGAATCTTTTCTGGAGGTAGTGGTCTACTGAAAGTTAAGATATAGGTTCCTATTTTTATGAGACAATCTTCTCTCCTGATTGTGATTCTTTTAACATGTATTACATCTTGAGGCATTAACCCTGTAGTAATATCGGTCTCTTCCATGTCTTCTAGTTCTCTGGTACGGATTACTCCTTTGCTTGGACTTAAGGTTGGATGGTGAAAAGTTTTCATAGCAACACCTGCAAGCACATTTGCACGTAGCAGGTTTACTGCCTGGATCGTTTTGGAGCATTCAAAGAATTTGTCCAGATCTTAGTTGTTTTCAACATCTTTCACTGTTCCTGCAATCCCAGAGATGCCTTTTGGAATTGCCAAAGGAGTTTAGAGAGTGGCATTTCAGATTGTAAAGATTCCAGAAGTATAACTCTCAGCCAGTTTTCACTTTTGGGGATAAGACTGATGCCAATTCCAAAGTAACAATCCAAATCCTGATCCGATAATTTTCTTTTTGGGTATTGTTTATTTGCCATTTTATCATGATTTCAGATTAATCACTCTTTCTCCACCGGGTATACATCAAGGATATAAGAATGATATACACAAGCAGGCATATTTAAAAATATGTATTACTCAATTGACCCTCAGCCAAAACCTTTCTGGAAGTTTGCTAGATGTTCAAAAATGTTCAGTAATCCACGGCATTTCTTGACTAGCCGATTGATTGGACCGGGCCCTTCCAACCTCCCGTCTAAGTGAAATAGGAGCAAAAGTACTTTGTTGGATCTGCAATAGTCGCAACAGATACATTCCTCAAATACCAGGATCTCTTTTTCCACTGACACAGGTCACAACTCACGGCTGAAACAAGTTGCCCCATTTGTCGCCTCTCACGATCAGCAAGGGGGTGCTGGGGACCTATTCTACCCCGGGTCCCCACAGGGGGAGTTAGAGGGGGAATAACATGGACAAATCTAGAACTGTCCATACAGTTAAAAAAATATATAAATAAATAAAATAAACCACTATCCTACAATTATCGACTTTCCTACAATTTTTTACAACTTCTGACTGCCCCTTTGTGACAACCAATATACATTTTACAAATAAGGAATTCATTAAATGCATCAGCTAGTTATGCATGAATTAAATAGAGACATTACACTGGCACAATTGTCGTCAACTTTCAGGGGAGCTCAGATAAAGCCTCAAAATTATTATTATGAGTGTGAATGGAGAAGTGTATGAGCGCTTGCCCAGCACTGGGGGTGCACTCTCAGTGGTGGGTTGTGGCTTGAAAACATATGCCAGATGTACTTCACAGTCCATTCCTCTGTGGAAACCCCTAATAATGCAGAGACTAAGCCGAATGAAAGCGAGTGAGAAGTTACAATACACAAGTCACAAAAATAATAATAATAAATGATTGTAGTGACTAATACCAAAGCATTGATATAAAAAAAAAAAGTTAATCAGCAAAGCACTAGGTCGTGAAACAGTTCAATTAACTCACCAGAATCTGATGGGCATACATCGGGCGAGACAGAAAAAATGCAGCATCATGTGGTGTGTGTAACTGGTTGCAGAGGACATCCACTGATGGTACCCGTTTAATGTAGTCTTCTGTACTGAGGTTAGATGCCAAAAAGCCACCAAACTGCACAAGAGTGTCATGACACTTTGGGGGAAAAATAGAAAGAGAAGCATTCATTATTAAACTAATCTTTTCCTATCCATATGCATGTATGCATACACACATAAATTTACATATATATACACACACACATACATATATATATGAATATACATATGCGCATATAAATATATATACATACATACATACATACATACATACATGTACATACATATACATTATAATAATTATTTGTATAAATACTGGACCTTTTCTCCAAGTTTATTAAATTAACTTTTTTATTATTTGTCTTTTAATAGCCTTCTTTGAAATATCGATGTAGTTTCTTCTTGAACAATCCCTCCAAGATGCCCAGTCTGGATGCACCTATCTATCAAAGTACCCTGCTAACTAATCTAAGTTTTACTCTTGAGATGTCCCGTGAGATATCATACTTAATTTGCAGTTAGTCTTTATTTAAAAATGCATATATTTAAATAGGACTGCATCATGGTTTCACTCATTATTTAACTATACCTGATCATAAAGCTTTCCCACGAGTTTTAGATGCTTTTCTCCCCCCTCAGAGAACACCACTCCATTCCTCTGCTGGGCCATCAGTAGACACAGAGGTAATGCCAGCTCATGATCCAAAAGAGCATCCTTCAGACGCTGAGAAGACTTCTTAGTGTTTCTAATCTGTCCAAAGTAACCACCCTAGATGAATAAGAAATAGAAGATGTCATGGTCAGGTCTACAGTATATCTGTGAAAACACAGAGAAAGGCTGTGAAGGAAACTACATTAATTGAATTATATAAAATGTATATTAGAAGGGAATAGACTGTTATGGAAAAATGCACAAAAGCAAGCACATCACTTTAAATGGGTGCTTGGCCAAACAGAAAAAATATATATTCAAAAAGGCGGCAAAACCAAGCTCAGAAAATGCCAATTTATCAAAATAAAAAAGCAGATAAAAGTCGTGTACATGCCTTTTTGAATATATATTTTGCACAACAGACTGTCTTCCTTTACACTTACTTTTGCCTTGTTACATTCATATTTGACCCAATATTGAAAAGTTTTGTGTACAGCTGTTATGGAAAAAAACAGCCATTACATAAGCACAATCTAATGTCAGAAAGAGGATTTTAAATTTAATTTAGACTACAGTTTTTTGTTCAGACCAATGCAATAATTAGTTTATAAACTTGCAGCTGTGTATAAGATATTTGCCCAGAAGAAAAATAATTGTGCTTAGCTGAGCCTAGTTTCTCTCTAGGATTTTTTTTTTTAAATCACTTCCATCAATTTGTGAAATTTGTTCCTCGTCACTGACTTGGCTGTGTTTGGCACTAGTGGAGCTGTGCATCAGTGGAGAACCAGCTCATTTGCATGAAAGGTTCAAGAAACCCTGGAGTACTTTTTTGAGATTATAACAGATTTGTGTGAGTTGAGCATCAATTAAGACAACATTAGCACCTATCAGCTTTAATTGTGAATAAACCTGGATAATTTTGAGCATCTAATTTCATCTTCCGGATTTAAAATAATTTTTGGGGAAGTATTAAAATCGGTAATGTAGCGCGTGTCTGCCTGTGAGACCACATGGCCGGGCACGGTATGCAGTAGTTGCTGTTCATTAAGGGTGATATGTGTTTGTTTCCATAATTCACAGGGTTTGTCACATTGGTAATTTATTATTTGAAATTACGAATAGCCCATCATACATGTAGCAGGGCATTAAATTACTTACTGTTTATTTCTTTAGGTTTTAACTTTGTAAACTATAAAATCTTGGGTCTCTTCACGTTTTGTGTCCGATTTTTTTTGTCTGTTCTTATGAGCCAACTGACTCTGTTGTTTGATCCCCTCTTTTTCCCCCGCTCAGCCGGCCACGCCCACTCCTCCCTCTGCTGGCAGCGCTCCACGCCCATCATAAAGCTTTTTTTTTTTTAATTCAGAGGTAGGCTCAACTGAAAGAGAGGTGTTTCATGACCTTTTAAAGGCACAGGCAAAAATAAAAAATAAAAAGCACAGCTACATTGAATTTAGAGCTCAAAATTCCCACATTCAGAGAGATAAAATAAATCATCCGCTGAGTATTTTGAGCAGAAACTTTACAGTCCCATTCTGGAGGAACAAAAGAGTTATCTTAAATTTTAAAAAGAGATAAAATAGGTGCCCTTTAAAATAATAAAATTAATTGAAAACTTTGGACACGTTTATGGATATGAAAGTAATAACTCAAAGTCAGTATTATTATTTCTAAATGAAGAAGAAAGACGCAACCCCATAATAAAGACTCTATTTAGAGTAACTACTGATGATTTTATTTATTTAGGTGTTAAAAATGTTGGTTTTCTTCAAGCTAGAAGACTTATTGCATTATTCTGGAAAAACATGGATGCTCCATCCAAAGAGCTGTAGAAAAAAAAAGATATTAAACTGTATTGGACTGGAGAGACTAACTTGTATCAAAGGTAAGCAGAAGAACTCTGATCATCTTTGGTAACTATATATGAATACTATGTAAATTGTGTGTTTGTAAACATGTATTTTTGTTTTTTATTGAAATATTAGAGAAGTGTGTTGTTTTGTAGGCTGCATTGTTATTGTATGCCTAGTTGATTATTATTCTCAATAAATATATCTGGGAAAACAAAGAAATGGAGCATTACTTTTAAGTGTTACCTAGAGACCTTTTTCTTTGTTGCTGCACGGAGGGCGCCTTCAGGTAGAATGCTTAGAACTTCAGTTTGCAGAGTTTATCCATTGTAAACGAATAAATCTTGATTCAAAAAGTGCTGTCAATACCGTTTTGAGTGGCTTACGAAGTGTTTTTTTTATATTCACAACTTAGATTCTGAAAGGTGTGTGTTAAAGCCGTTATATTTCTGTTCAAGCATGAGAGAAAAACGTTCTCCTAATTCAATGTCTGCCATCAGATAAGATGCTGAAACACAGCATTAGTGTTCCCGACCTGTCAGCTGTTATACTGTGCTCAGTAGCTCTTCTATGCGCACACACACACACGCAATAGATCACTGCATTATAGAGCAAACCATATTACTGGCATGAAACTTAACAGGTATGTAACAAAGCTATGCGATTTCCAAAAAATAAAAGTACATTACTGATACTCTGCTGGCTGATTTGCATGTTGATTCTAATTGGGAGCAGTTTCTGCATCATTTAGTTTGTATTGTGTAGTATTTACCATGTGTTTTTTTGTCATTTCTGTCAAAGCTGTGCGAATTTGACTGTTTATACGCATCAAGCTGCCGACCGGAAGTTCTAAGCATTCTCCTTAGGCATACACGCAAATCATAATGGGTAATTTTGCGGTCTAAGAAAAAGGACTATAAATGAATCTTTTAATAGGACTTTTAATAACTAATTGCCCAAATGGAGAAAAAAAAATGTTGGTTGAACACTAAATCATTGAAACGCTTTTCCACAAATAACTTAAAATAAATTGAAGCAATTTCAAGGACCTTGAAGGATCATTTATGCATGATTATTTTCAAAAAAATTCCAGGGCCTTGAAATTATTACTTATTTAATTAAGATTCACAAACCTTTTAATAGCTTCTAATAGTTAACCTTTTTAGTTAAAAGTAATTGTTTTTAGTTTTTCCAAGTGTAAAACGAGATAAAGGCAATATGAAATAGAGACAAAAGTGATGTGAGGCGCAATAGATGCAAAAATAGTGCAAAAATACATTGAAAATACTGCAGTAAACAAATGTTCATATTTTAAAGACATAGCAGAGAACAATGGGATTTAATGATGTGTTTGTTGTCCGGTGCGAGACCCACTTTATATTGTGTCTCAATCAGAAAGTGTAGATCACAGATTCTGAACAAACAAGATTTAAAACACGGTGAGCTCATAACAGCATGACAGTACATTCAAAGTGCCTCAGCGGGCTTCTTCAAAATGAATCAGCCCGTGGGCCTGGTCATACAGTCTGATATGCATTTCTGTGCAAAGTTTAATCATTTAAAGCTTAATCTGCTGTTACAGATGCTTTATTTTCTTTTAAAACATCTTTGCTGCGATGACAACATTTCAAGTGAGAAATTTGTTGTTAAAATCTAAATCCCGTTTTCCTCCTCTCTGAATCCTTGGTGAAGATGCAAATAGCAACATCACTGTCCTCAGCTGCCTGAGAAGCACTTTCACTTCACAAGTGATGTAATGAGTCACGCAGGCGCAGCGACCAAGTTTTAAAGAAAATGTGAATGAATCTCAGATACATCAAGCTGACTTATTGATTCACCAGCAAGCGCTATTTATCAAATATTGTTATCGCATTTTATTTATCTGAGTGACAAAAATGACTTCTGTACAAATTCTCTTTTCACAAAAAACAAAAAGTCACACAATTATTACATAATATTAGTAAGGGGTTCACTGTAAATATCAACCAGCTTTCATTATTGAAATGGGAGTGCAAACTCGGTGAACTCCATGGCGTGATGACAGCTCCATTTATTGTTGGAGCACCTTTTGATTTACAAGTTTAATACGTTTGATTTTAATGCTGCTAAGTGGACCACCTGCCACTTACTCAATGAAATGCTGCATCATGGCACATCTTTAAAATGCTATACATAGTTTTCTGAGTGTGGCTTAAATGTACAGTGCCAAGCGCAGCTGATGATAGCTTAGCAATAACAGATGCCATAAGAGTGAAGCTCACGTTTGCAATGAAATTGATGGAGGAAGTGTGGAGCTGCAAATCTTGACTAATGTGCAACAAGCTTTAGGAGTATCAACTGCATTTAAATAATCTAAACTTAAAGCTTAATATTTGTGCCACTTTTTATGCGAATTATAATAAAGAATACATTCATCTTAAGCATGACGCAAGGGATAAGTGTAATCCAGATGGGCCAGATATGGCCTGCAGGTCGCCTGTTGAGTACCCCCTGCTTTACTGCAACATTCACACATTAACAAGTCTGGCTTGAGTGTGCAAAGGCACACTGTTTGCTAAACTATGAATATATCTCAAAGACGTGGCATACCTCTGCTTTGAGTTGTTCTCCACCTGTCATGGCCTCCAGTTGCTCCACAGTCATTTCATCTGTTATCTCAATTCCTGCCATCTTCTGCACCACCTCCTTCAGGATCAGCAGGTCAAAACTGGTACAACAGAATGTGTATGAATAAATGAAAATGCTGATTAAAATGCATATATACATAAAGTAGTTTACGCAGCGTCAGACTTGTAGAGTATCCACTGTATCTGCACTGTTAAAAAGTCACAAACCCTAAAACACATTTTGAGATGATACATGCTACTATATGTGTGTGTGCATTGCTTAAACACTACTAGGACACCTACATTTCACTATTGAGTAAAATAGCGCTTCTGTAGCCAAAACAAATTCCTTGTGTGTGTGAAGCACACTTGGCAATAAAACCGATTCTGATTCTGAATAGTGTTTTATTTTAATAGTGTTTAATTTGTTATTTTTGCATTGTTTATGGCAAATTTAATCTTCTTTAAGAAATTTCGAAGTAACGTCACGGCCACGAGGCGAATGCACAAATAGTGAATGACTGCCAGTACACAGTGCCGTCATTGGGTTTTCAGTGTTTCTGTGCATCAATTGATCATAAAGAGCCGGTTCAAACAAATCAACACACATTATTATTTAACTTCATTATACATGAGGAAGTTTAGCTGACTTGTCTTGCTACAGTGCCATTATTCAGAGACACAGGTCATCACTGCTCCGTTTCTAAGTGTGCCAACAACTTATGAGAATGATGTCTCCTGTGTGAGCAGTTGGCTTGCCATGGCCTAATAACAAGCAAGGAAAATTTGTTTGTTGTTGTGGTTTTTGAATCTGGATCTGGATTTAGCAGAAAAAATATTGTGGTTCCAGTTCATGCTTTACTTTCTCCACAAATTTGATAATATAACCTTGCTACAATATTACTACAATATTGTAATCAACAATATAACGTTGTAGCAACTCAAAATTTAATAATAACATGTAAAACCCTACCATAGTGCAGAATATTGATTACATGATGCTTACTAGATAAGCATGTTGCTAAAATAAAGCATGTAACTAGTATGATGCTAACACAATTAGCATGTAGCTAGCATAATGACAACATGACAAGCTTATTGCTATAATATATAATGTAGCATGTTAAAGTACATTGTGAATAGTTATCATAGTCATCCCTACCATGAGAAAGCATCAATCCCATGATGTTCTTAAGCTGAGATATTGATGTATCGCCACTCACATTAAAAAGTAAATTTCTAGTTAGAATTATTGCATGTATATTTAAATGTGGCACTTTTCATAGAAAGATTAAACAGACAAACTTATTAAAAAGAAAAACATGTACATTACAGATATGACAATATTTTGGTGAGTTTATAATGTACTACGTTTCTCATAATGAAATAATTGTTATAACAAAGAAATCAATGTTAGTACAGTATGAACATTTCAATAATTATGAAATTAACATTACAATAATAATGTACATTACATGCAGTTATTACATTATGAGCTGATGCAAGCGTTAACATAATCCACATTTTAAAAGTGCAACCCAACATTAGAGGCCAAATGGTCTTAGTATTACTTAATTCTTTTTTTTTCCTGCATGCACGTTTGTGTACAAAAGTTTATTTTAAATGTTTACACATATATATATATATATATATATATATATATATATATATATATATATATATATATATATATATATAAAATAATTAATAAAGCTGTGTTATTTAGGGAATTCCGGTGGGGAAAAGAAAATGTTGCTCTCAGAATCACTCTCAGAGTGTGTGTGTTTACATTGCCAGTGTGCAAATGAACTTTTTATGCATGTAATGACATTTTTATCCTTTTATTTACAAACACTACAGTCTTTCCACACACGACACTCCCATCTCAACACAGCTGGAAACACCCCTGTGTGTAAACACTCTCTGCTGGAACAGGGGGATTTATGGCCCTTTATATAGAGTGAAAACTTATGTACATGGTAAGTCTGTTCAAGTTTTAGGATGCTTTCACATCTGTGGTTTGATTAATTTGGTCCGGACCGAGGGCAACAAATGATACATTGTAGCATTTTTCTGTCGTTCTTATGTCCTTTTCACAACACACTGATTGCTTTGGTCAAAAACAGTTGAAAAGAACCAAAATGCAGCCATGTAACAAAATCCACATCACTCATTAGCCAGATGTTATTGAACACATTTCCTAAACTGATTTTTGATTGATCAGAATTAACATGCGGGAAAATGCCAATGGAACTCCCACAAGTAAAGAAACCGGCAGACACAAAATGTTGCTTTTTACTATGGAGGGATGACTGTGCTGGCTGATTGAATCCCTGGTCATAGTATACTATATAGTTTGTATAAATAACTTTAGACAAACTATCCATTTCGAGAATGAATGCATTAACGTCTTAATGCATTGCAAACGGCAAAAGTGCAAGTCAATTTAGGAGGAGGCGTGAATTCATTTAGCTAAACTACGACATGGTCATCTTCTGGAAATATTACCAATGATCCATCAGGTAATGTTTTTCCCTCTCTCTATCCGTTTAAAACTGATGGTAAAGCACTGTCAACAAATATTTTTCCTCCACACCCCATAAGGTCCCACACACCATAAGCTGGATTAGTCCAAAAAGGCCCAGTACTTTTTGCGGTTGGGTCTGTTTTAATTCAGATCTTGTTCTCACCACAAACGAACCACTCCAGGGTTTGTATAAAAGCGTACCGAGACCACCTCTTCAAGTATGCTTTATTTGGTCCGCTTTTGGTGCGCACTCGAATGTGATTGCTACATTCACACCTGCCCAAACGAACCGCATCAAGAGGGAAAACGAACTTTAGTGCGATATAACCAAACTAAATAAGGCAGGTGTGAAAACACCTTTAAGCTGGATTTATACTTTCGCCTGGCACCGCATCACACACCTCCGCTAACTGCATGTACAGCTCACGAAGTGGACAAGGCTTTTATACTTGCCGCGTTCACCGTAGTGATATTCTTTAAAATGACAGGGGGCGGTCAAAAGAAACTGACCGCAAAGTCAGACGGATAAACAGAGAAGTAGAAAGTTTCCGGAACTACATCATATCATTAATATCATTCAAGATTTTTAAACAAATTATTATTATCATTTTTATAAATTATTTTAATGATTATAAGGATTTTTATAACCATTAAAATTTTTTTTATCAAACTTTGATGCATCACTTGCTTTTGTTCATATTTTGGACAGTTTTACCTATTAAATTTTATTAAAATATCAATGACAACAGAACATGGGTTACTCTACAAATATATTTTTATTATGGCAAGAATAAAAGCAAAAAAGAAAGTACATTTACTAAAAAAATACAGATTTTTTTAGATTCAGCCCGCTCCACAATTCACACATTATTGTCTGGCTACCTTCTGTCCTCTATTTATGCTAAAAAGGCAATAACGGTCCAACATTCCTAACCATTAACACCAATAAAGCCTAGAAAAACAGGGTATTCATATGTTGTAAACCAATAAGTTCAAATATTCCTTTCCAGTTATCAAAGAAATAATTTGTTAATTCATTTTAACTTTGTAACTATTAAATAGTTTTAAAAAGATGTCTGTACAGTCGTACCCGTTTCAGACGAAATCTTTTATAAGTGGTTCATATTTAACTCAAATCAAACATGGCGCCACGCAAACTGTTCGCTCGAGTTTAAAAAAAAAATCATGCACTCCGCCAGCCGAAATCATGTCGCATACACCCAAAAAACCTCCGCAAACACATCGATGACGTCACATTCGCCATGCACACTCAAGCGAATTAGCAGACGCATCTAGTATAAACCAGGCTTTAATGTATCTGCACCAAATCTATTCTAAACCAAAGTCCCTATAGTCTCTGTCTAAATTAATCTGGCAAAAAAAATCTCCTATGATATCTTATGCCCCCGCTCGCAACCCATGCTCTTTGTTTGTTTAAAGTGGGCATGACCTGTGGCTGGTTTGGGCACTGCTTATTGGAGGAATGAAGCTGTGCTCACTCTACTGGTTTATATGCATGTCATCCAAAGAGAACTGTCATCCATTTCCTCTCCAACAAAGATATGTCCAAATATGTTTACATTGCATAATTTGCAATTAGACCCCACCCCCACCACTTTTTTTTTTCAAAATCGACATGACATACATACCTCTTGCCTGCTTTAAGCTGGTTGGTTACATACTGGAGAAGACCTGCTAACTCAATAGGATATTTCCTGAAAACTGCTCCACAAAGACTTGCAAGACCTAAGTAAAGGCAAAAGCAAAGTATATTTATAAGAACCACTCATCAGAATCCGTAAGTGAGCAGATCAAAAGAGGCATGCATTTATGCTTCAAATTGGTTTCTGGACACACTCTTCAAGAAATGACATTTAACATCGGTTATGAATGCCAGACAGAGGTTCAATTTATTCAGAATCTTGGCAAATAGAAGAGGCGTTTTAGATGAAGAAAGGCACTCACTCTGCAACCATGATGAAATGGTTGTGTCATCATGTTTCATCTTCTCTTTCTCTGGGTTGGCTAAAGCTTCAATAATGCAATCTGCCCACATGGTCAAGGGCTCAAGCAGACTACATCTTGCTCTTTAAAGGTGACACATCTGCTATTAACAGCAAAAACTGTTCAGACGATTACTTTAGTCAGTCATTGTTTTGTTGTGCTTGTAAAAAAAAAGTGGTTTGAAAAAGTGTTAGCCCCTTTACTGATTTCTTATTGTTTTGAATCTGTTACACTTTTAATGTATGAGATCAACAAACTAACTAAAATATTAGTCAGAGATAACACAAAGACATCATGTGGTTTTAAAATGAAGCCTTTTATTAAGGGAAACAAAAATAAAACTACATCGCTCTTTTGCGCCTGTTACAATATAACTTAACTCTGGTTTATCACACCCGAGTTAAATTTCTTTAGACAGAGCCAGGCCAGATTACTGCCACACCTGTTCACAATCAAAAAAAAATCACTTAAATAGGAACTACCTGAGAATGTTAAGTAGACTTAAAGATCCTCAAAAGCTAGATTTCATGCCGAGGTCCAAAGATATCCAAAACAATTACAAAATAGCATAATTTATGCTAAATCTAATAGTCTGGAAAAAGGTCATAAAGCCATTTCAGAAGGTTTGGGACTGCATCAATATACAGTGAGAGCCATTTACAAATAGCAAAAAACATGGAACAGTGGAGAACCTTCCCAGGAGGGACTGGGCGACCAAAATTACTCAGCAGCGAAAACTCATCCAAGGGGTCACAAAGGACCCCACAACAACATCCACAGAATTGCAGATCTCACTTGCCTCAGATAAAGTGAGGGTTCATGACTGCACCATAAGAAAGAGACTGGGCAAAATTAACAAAGGCTCATCTCAGTTTTGCCAGAAAACATCTTGATGACTTTTGGAAAAATACTCTATGAACTGATAAGACAAAAGCTACATTTTTGAAAGAGGTGTGTCCCAGTATGTATTATTGGCATAACCGTAATACTGCATTTCAGACCAACATCATACCAACATTAAATCAACTCAGTTGTGATAAACCAGAGTTATGTTTTATCGGTGGGGGCAAACACAAAAAGGCTATGTAGTTTAGGATTTTGTTTTCCCTTCGTTTCAAAACTGCATGATGTATTTACTTGTGTTTTCTCTGACTAATATTTAATGACAGACACGAAAGAACATAATAATAATAATAATAATAATAATAATAATAATAATAAATAATAAAGTGATTTACGACTTTTAGCCACAAAGGCTGTAATTACACCCTGGTCAACTCTGGTCTGCATCAGCATAAAACAGCTCATCACCAAACTGAAATAAACTATTTTAGTTCTAAATTAAAACTACGATTTTAAAAAATATATAATAATTAAGCAATAATAATTGTTTTACTTTGTGTGACCAAGTGTGAACCATTTCACAAAAATAGTTAACTTCACAACATACTAACATTGTGTTTGTCGTATTATTCAACGATTTACTGTTTGTCTTTGTTGAATACAGAAGATAAAGAGCTTAGAATAATTGCACATTAAATTTTAATCACAACACTGGATTAGCAATAAATAATCTTAATTATGTTATTTTACAAAAAAATGTCATTCACAGCAGATATCAAGGAAGCCTTATTACTGCATGTACTAGTCTGTTTACTATTTAAGATTAGTGCAATTGTGCTTTATGTAGCATAAATTTTATCTCATTAAGCTAAAGCATGCTTTTACTTCATATTTTGAAATTAAATAATCTAGAACTGACCATGCATTTGCCTAATCTGAAGTCACTGCAGTAAGTTCAGCCTGTGATAAAGCAAACATTTTGGTAATGTTTGTTTTTTTCTGTTTTCTAGCTATTCTCTATAGTGCAGAAATGCTTTAGTTCTTTTTATACAAAGAAAGCGGTCATCCTCAGTGATGAAGTCAAGCTATGTGATTATTACAGACCATTTTAAACATGCATAAATAGGAGCTTAAAAGAAATGAGCAGGTTCCATTTGTAAAAAGGATACAGGCCAGTACATCATAGTTGAGAGATGTTAGGTATTTGAGAGAGTCTACCACTGGAGTTATGAGGTTGTCGTACCACTGGATCTGAGACAGAATCTTAAAGAGAAAGAGAACAACAGTACATTCATTAACCAGTTATTATTCATGAACCATTAAACATTGTTAACCGGAGGGTTCATTTTGTTATTAAGTCATTTACTTTATCAAATACATTGATTCAGCCACATTGTACAGCAGGGGTGGGCAATACATTTTCCTAAGGGACACATTAGACTCTGGCAGTTTGAGGGCCAGACCAATACAGTTAATTAAAAACTAAAACTTTGTGAAATTCAATAAACATTCAGAAAAACTCTAAAGTAAAAAAATAAATAAATAAATAAAAAAAAAAAGAATCAAATTTGACAAAAAGTATTTTAAAGACCAGCATCACAATATGAACTTCATATGAATGCCACAGGGTTGTTTGATTGATTGCTTCACCTTAATTAATTATTATTTATTTATTTGTTTATTAATTCATTTATTTAGATATTTTTTTTATGTTCAGTGAGAGAATTCTAGCCTGTGTTGGGCTGAGCGTGCACTGAAGTCATGTTGAATGTGAGGTGGATATGTGATGTAATGATCACCACTGAGAGAGGATCTGTATTTGGATTCGTTAAATCTGAGGTAATTAGTCTAACTTTAATACTCTTTAACTGCATGCAAAGTGTGAAGCTGCCTGGTTGGGGGTTGCCGCAAGAAGGTTAGCTCGCAGCACTCAGAAATTTTTAGATTTCTTTTTAAACTCGTAGTGCCTGGAAAATGCGATCGTGACCCTTCGCATGTGCATCCCTTTCTATTTGCACGCTGAACCCGTGCATCTACATTTGAAATAACGAAACTGAGCGCACAAAAGATGCTATATGTGAAAGTCCCCGTTTGTTGACTCGCAATATCAGACTTGTGCAATGCAAGGCCCTGTTTGCGGTGGAATTTAAATTAAATAAATACTTCACGCAGGCCAATCAAAGAAGTCCAGCAGGCCGTTTTTGGCCCGTGGGCCATAAAATGCCCACGTCTGTTGTAAAATATTACCATTTAATCCGAAAATGTCTTCTTTAAGTAAACACCATCTTAATGTACAAAACATGAGCTACACACACACACACACACACTATTAATTTCAGCTTATGTATGTATTATGGTTGTATTTGAAAAACTCACTAGCAAAATGCCACTGCTGTTAGAAACACTAATAAAAACCTTAATGGTGAATTAGTGGGGGGAGGTTTTATTGCGTTACCTATAAGAGGAAAGAGGTTTGATGTTTTATATTTACTGAAAACAAATTGACACATTTTGGATATAGCAAAACGCCTATTAATAGTTCTTGAAGGAACACATTTGACACTGTAAAGGTACAAATTTGTTTCTTTGTCTTAAGGTACAATTCTGTTCCATAAAAAGGTACTGCCCCAGTGACAAGGGTTTGTACCTTCTTCGGTACAACATTGTACCATTTTTTTCCTGAGAGTGCAGAAAAAGTTCAATTATGTTTTCTTTTTAGATCATCCAAATTTAAGGTATATACATGAAATCTTGCACACAATTGTTCAATAATTGCTTATTTGCTTTAACAATCCATACTGTATAAAAGAGCTATAAAAATAAAGGTGACGAGTGGCATTAAAGAGGGCCTTTAAACTAAGAAAAAAAAACTATTTCTGTGATTAAATTATGATCCAGACACTCTAAGAACCGTTTTTATATTTGTTTGTTTTATAACTTATGCACCAAAGTTCAAGCAGGTGGTTACAACTGAAGATTCAATACAATGCACTTTTAACACTGTACCAATATAATTTGCTAATGTGAGTTTATATAACACTAGCATCATTAAACTAAGGTAATGACTAAAGACATCTGTCTGGGAGAGTGAAGGAATCTTGAAAAAGTGAGTATGAAAAAAGTATCAACACTAGGGATGTTCCGATCAGGATTTTTGCAGCCGATACGGAGTACAGATTCCTTGTCATGGTGATCAGCCATTCCAGAGTACCGATTCTGATACTTCGAGCATTATAATGCATAAAACACATTTGCATTCACTCTTGTCAGGTATTTTCACTAATCTGCAGTCGACACAGAACCGGTATGAATATGCAGGAGACTCGCAGAACTTCTGACAGGTCATTCGGTTGGATGTGGCAAAAGATAGGGGCAATCGCTCTGCTCGTGTCACAGCAGCTCCAAACACTGGATATACAATAAGTGTAACAAAGAGACCATCAATCGTGCGAGTCTCACCAATAAACTGTATAAACAGAGGTTGCACCACATCTGTATGTATCTTAGCTGCTGTGACGTGAGCGGACTGATCGCTCATGCCTCCACACATTATTCGTCTCCTTACGTGTTTTAGCTGCTGTATTTATAGCCCAGAATGTATGCTTCATGTGCATCTGCCTCTGCTTTTAAACTCGTAAACAAAAACTTGCATTATTGAATCATTAAATGTGATTAGTGGCCAATACCGATCTATCAAAGCATCCCTAATCAGCACCATATAATCTCTTTTGAAACTCACTCGTATCTGACGTCCGTGTTTACACTGCACAAGGCAAAGGACCAGGAAAAAAAGTGGGTGCTGACTGAAAGCTGATAATAAAAGAGAGATAATTTTTCCATCCTGTATTTAATCTGTTTGCAGGGTTTTATTAAAAAAAAATTTTTGACAAGTTGTTTTGCTATAGTTTATGACAGGAAAAGTTATTTGGCCATATTCTTTTTATTGCATTTTTAGACCAGTAGGACTCGCATTAGCAGATAAAAATCTGATCTACCTGCTTACACTGCAGACATGAGGGCACAGATCCAATTCATATCGCATAAATTTCAACATATGAACAAGGCCTGAATTTGACTGGAGTAAATCGGAATCCATGTTATTTTTTCCTGCTTACACGTCCATGGGCCAGATCTGATCTGTGCCACATCGAAAATTGGGTCACATGAACCATGCAGTGTAAATGCAGCCAATGAAAAGTGGGATGATTTGTTGAAATCTGCATCTTTATACTTCTGGTGATATGCTTGAAACTTATTTTATTCAAAGTTTAAGTTATTTAAAGTCATGTTGTTGATGCCAATTTCGACTGAGCATTATTGCTATGTGAATGACAAAACTAGCTACAGTGTTTTGCCAACAAGGAGTACTTGAATTAGTTTTTGCCATTTCCCACCTGAACCACCTTTAATTACCTCATATGCACATTGCACACTGGATTTTTCCCCTCTGCTTTTTAAAATGCTCTTGTTATTTATTATAATTATTATATATTTTTTTTCTATACATGTATGGACTATGTTTGTACTGAAAGCTCCTATCACTAAGTGTACTGTACATTGTTAGATCATGGTATTTCATAGTTCATTAACTAGCAAGCACAGCGCTTGATTTTAATAGTAGATTAGTAAATGTTAAATGCTGTACAGATAAATAAATGTATAATATAAATAAATAAATAAATAAATAAATAAAGTAGATGCTGTACAAGCATAGTTAATTGTTTGTTCATGTCAGCAAATACTGTAATATGCATGTCCTGTATACAGTTTACTTAAAATTAGGCTATACTCTGTTTGGTTGATATACTGTTTGCTGGAATATTATCCATGTTGTGTTAAAAAACACGGTTTTATTTATGCCCAGTAGAAACATGTTTGTAATTTGACTTGGCTAGGTGCTTCATTACACTCTAGGGCAAGAATTTAAATTTCTGTGCATTCCTATAAAACAGTGTTTCAGTTTCTTATTGTGCTTAAGGACACTTAAGCACAATCAATTTTAAGTTTTGCATTTATTCTACATGTTTGTGTTTCTTTGTATGTTTTTAATTTACCTTTATTTAGTACATTCATGTTTATGTTATTTTTTGTGATCCACAATAATTTAAAAAACTATCAATTATTTAATCAGTTATTGGCAAGTGTGGTCCAACCTAGTTATGGTTATTGGCAAAATCAAATATCGGTTCATTTCTTAATGAACAAAATACTCACATAATCGAAGAGAATGGTGGGGTTGCTGTGGCTTAACTTTCCTATCTGTCTTCCGGAGGGCTTAACATTCTCCTTAGTGAGCCGCCTGTGGAAAAAAATACAGAGAATATGATGAAGGAAGGAAGGAAAGAAACAAAAAAGAAAAAAAAAGAAAGAAAGAAAAAAAAAGAAAAAGAAAGAAAGAAAAATCAAAGACTTCCATGAACAATTTACTTACAGCTCATATCTCAGAAACAGTGTTGTAGATTATGCCATATAAAATATAAGCCCCTCACATTTTAGTGCCCTTACTGTTAAAGCTCAGTCACCCCTGTATGATCACAGCCAGATCAATATTTTCATTACAGATGAAAAAAATTAACCAAAAGAAACAATTCCCTTATATAAACTCAAAAGACCATTTAGATGGACCTGTTGCTGAAACATATATTAAGTATTAAAGTCTAATCAAGTAATAAATTCCTTTTCCTTTTACTTTATCAATTCAACATATGATAACAACTGGATGAGAATTCATTTAGCAGTTAAACATATTAATAGCATTTTTGAAAATATAGCAAAGATAACAATATAAAAAGTAGTAAATTTAGACATGAGCTACGATTACTTTCAAACCAAAAAAAAAAACAAATTAGGACAAAAGAAATTGCATTTTTATGACAAAACACCTTGAGATTGAAAAAGTAGATCAGGGCCAGTTCTAGAGCACATGGAGGAGTCTAAACAATAAAAATTCACAAGAAATAGCCATAAAAGATGGTCAAACTAGGAAAGATTACACATCAGACAGACCCTTTGAATAATTCCAGCCAATTAAATACCCTTAAAACTAAATGCTCTTGAAGCATGTGTCAAAAACAACCAAAATCCTCTAAATTATCCAATAACCCTACAAGAACTCGGCGGAAAGCTGAAACCTCTTAAGTGCAAGAAAGCTTGTGGCCCAGGCAATATATTTAATGAGATGTTGAAAAACAGTTCTCCTGGGTAGGCTTGCACCAGCTGTTCGCAAGTTCTTTCTTAAACTGGAACGTAAGGTCCACACTAGGGGCTTAGTAATTACTAGCTAGTTTGTAAATAAATTTGTTCTTACTTCGGTTGCACCACGTTCTTAAAGCAAACCATAGTTAGTAGGTCGTAAGCTCTCCATAAAAACAAGCATAGTAACACTAAATGAAGTAATATCCAATAGTAAGCATTTAAATCATTAAACTGCCTTAAAATTCTGCAACTAATGTGCCTATATATAACTGCACTATGAAAATAAAATGACAAATTAAATTTTTTATAATACATGATTACAATACAGTCAGTCACTATAACAGATGGCGCACATACCTGCATGGAGAGCCGTGAATGCACGTGAAATACACCTAGTTATCAATACAATAAACTGGATATACAGGAAAATAAGGCTGTGAGTAGAGGGAGATCATTCTTGAGTATTACGGTGAGCTCCTCAAATGTAAACTTATCTCACTGTCGTCTCTTTTCTACCGTTATACTTGGGGAAGGTTGCTGTAAATATTTAGTTGTAACGTAGAGTTACATTTAAACTAAGCTCAGTGGTGCAACACAAAAATATTTAGTAGTGCGTAAGTTGTAACTTAGTGTTCCTTTAAGTGACAGCTACGTTTTAACTTGTGCACTGCTGGTGTAACTGGACCCTGAACTTCAGGAGGCATTGCTCCAACGTTTCAACTTGTTCTAAAACTCAGACATTTTCTTATCTTTAAAAGTGAAGACAAAACAGATCGTAATAACTACAGAGGCACCTGTTTAACCAGTAAACTGGGAAAATTGTTGTTCAACAATAAACTCTCATCTAACAGCAGCACAGTGTCATCAGCAAATCTCAAATTAGCTTCCTCCCTGAAACACGGACCACGTTCACACACTGCACACATTAATACCCACACACACACACACACACACACACACGCACACGCACACGCACACGCACACGCACACGCACACGCACACGCACACACACACACACACACACACACACACACACACACACACACCAAAAGAAAGAGGGATAAAATATATGCATGCTTTGTAGATTTTAAAAAGGCTTTTGATTCCAATTGGGATAGTGGATTGTTTTATAAAACAATTCAAAGTGGCATAGGTGGCAAAACATGTGACTTGATTAAAAACATGTAAAACAAGAATAAATGTGATATCAAAAAAATTGGACTGCAGAACAGAATCATTTCCTCAACAGTGAGGAGTGAGACAGGGCTGTCTCAGTATATTAATGAATTAGCAGATCTGCTAGAGCAGTCAGACAGTCCTGAACTACAGCTGATGGACACAGAGGTCCATCAATATTTACTGGACTGTATGCAGATGATATGCTTGATCTCCAAGCTCCATGGGCTCCATGTTACACTTCCGACTGTGCAGTGTGTTTTCTTCTCATAATGCAGAGTTTTGAGGTAAGGGACGTTTTCATTTGCCATTCACTGACAGTCGGAGCTTTTGTCAACAAACTGTTATTTCTAAATGTGCTGACCCTGGGATTCAGATGATTTGAAGCTAATCTTTTTGTTGAACATGTACTACATGCCTAAAGCATTCACTCATGCTATTATTTCATTTTTTGCGAAAGTGGTGTTTAGCGGCTTTTGCATCTAAACTCTTCATATATTTACTGTAAGCAACACTAAACTTCAGCATGTTTAACAATTAAATTATCTGGTACTATAACTCCCACTGGAAATGTCAATGTAACTAGTAAAACATTAATTGTAAAAGCCTGGAGAGCACTGCATGTCATAAAAATGAAACTGTTCAAAATAAACTAATCTATTTGATCTGTTTCCTTAAACGAGACTGTCTTGCATTTCTTCTGGATATTTATAGTTAAATCCATTAAATATTCACAGCAATCCAAGGTTATCCAGCTAGACATGTCATCAAAACGTCACCACCGACATGAAAAATCTTCTCAGCCATTGTAATGTTAGTGACAACGCAAAAAAAACTGCACTCATCTCTCAGAGAGTTTGTGAGTTCATCTTTGCTGCTGTCAAATAGTCTTGTGTAGCAATGCCATCTTGTTCAGTAATCGCATGAACAGACAATTCCAGTATGAAAGTGACAGTTTTTCCATGTGTGAGACAGCATCTATTTATGCCGCTAGACAGACAGAGAGAACTCAAATAGAAGAAAACATACTTCATGATGTATTTGGATCTATCCACTGTCTGAGCCTTAATCTTCACCAGGAGTGGATGATTGCTGTATGTCTCATTCTTCCATTGCCCATAGAGACGATACCTTTGAACACAAAAGAGATTAAAACAAACATTTAAATGGTGTTTGCAAAAGAAACCCTCAGAAAGCCTCAAGGCAATATAGATGTAATTAGGTCTCGGCGATATTGCAAAAAAATAAATAAATAAAAACAATATCATGTTTCTTTTCATTCTGTATCGATAATTACTGAACATTTTTTTAACAATACATTTAGGAATGTTAGGATTTCTTTATTTTTTATTTAAACACTTTATTATCAATCTCTGTTTTTACTTTTTATTACCAAGGCAAATCATTGTAATAGTAAAAAACAAAAATATTTAAACAAAATACCTAATCTTTTTATATTAAAATAGACAAGTGTTAAAAGAGACTCTTAAACTTGATAAATAAAATGTTACAAAGTAAGTGCAATGGTAAAGGTAGATGAACATCTGTATGATACTGATACCGTACACCTCAAACTCTGTAAAATAAATTATGATAATCAAACCTGACCTTTCAAGTAAAGCCTAGTTCACACTACAGGATATTAAACATTGGCAGATCGCTGTGCCGTTCACACTACATGACTTGATTTTGTGGCTTTTAATTGCTGTGCTGTTCACACTACGCGACACTACCTAAATGATTCAAAAGAGGGGGGGGGGGGTCACACACCACATGATCTGAAAACAACTCATTCTCCAACAGCTTGACCAAGCAACCACAGCCAATGAAATGTTGAGGGAGGAGTCGTCATAAAAAGCTGAACACTATTGGCTGCTTGTGTGCTGATTACATCACTGACAGCGTTTCAAGCTTTCAAGGAAGCATTTAAAAACATCATCAATCAGCTGATGCGTCAGCAGCTCAATCACTCATTTGCAAGGTTCAAGTGGATTGATACACAGAGTTTTTAATTTTTGTAAATGTCTCCTAAATGTCTGTGTTTCCTAAATGTCTGTGTATTTCTTTCTAACATTGTTGTTTTTTTTAAATTACAAAACAGTAAAGAACTGAGCATTTCAACCTTTAATTACTATATTGGTCAAAATGACAGCATGCATGTCTGCTACTTTTCGCTGAGACTTTAAATATGCATGCATTTTTTGCCTAGCAACTTCCTTTCAACCTAAACATAACATTCTGATAGCAAAAACAGAAATTTACTTCAGATATATCTTTCAAAACAGTATATTCTGTGCAGCAAAAAGCTCCTGTTAAAGTGAAAATGAAAGCAAGGCCCAGACTTTCACACACGTTCTAGTATCTTAACCACATATTTATAGGCTGTATTACCAAAAAAAGATAATATTTTTAGGGTAATGATGTCATAAAATATGATGACAGACATTCAAAGCTTAATTTTAATATCTCAATAGAAGTTTTGAATGTAAAGTGAAAATATGATGCGAGAACGGTCAGATTGACCAGTATGGTAACTCTAGTTACAGAATGCTAGTTCCCGTTAATATAGCCTACTCTCGTGTCCGCGTTATCGCAGAATGAAGCGAGTGCATCAATACGCATTCTGGCCAATCACAGATGTTTCTGTTGAGCTCCTGAGCACAAGGCCATTCAGCTCATGCAGATATGCTCTCTCATTGGCTGCAGCTCGTCAGTACATCTGACCGCACGTGGGGTCGAGTCGGCCGACTGCTCTGGAATATTCAGCATGCTAAATATTGGACTTCTGTCTGCGAGGTGACACGTTGTTCAGTAGGTTCACACATAAAGACTGCTGAGCACCCGCAGATTTTTTCCCAATCACAGCCCGATCTGTCAGCAAGCCAATGTCAACTTCCAAATCAGGCTCAAATCAGGCTTAAAATCCTGTAGTGTGAACTAGGTTTAAAGAAACCAACCATCATTATTCAAATATTACATTATACGTATACATATTGCAACATCACAAATTGCAACATTACAAATTGTGAAGTTGAATGACTATATTACCCATTATGCGGTTATCACAGGTAATCCATAATAGACACAGTGGAGAAAACTTGTACCTCAGGGACGCTCATGTCTGGATCCACAAGCAGGGCTAGAAACTAACCTTTTTGCTAGGTAGCACTTGTGCTCCTAACTTAAAAAATTTGGGCGCACCAGCCAAAATTTAGTCGCACCCACCAATTATGAGCACTGTTAATATAAGGTTTATATAAACTGATTTATTGCATTTTAAATCAGCATTAATCAAAACTATGTGTGAGGACAATATGTCTCAACGAAATCCCCCCAAAAAATACATTTTTATAACATAACTGAGTGACCAAAAGATACACTGACTGCTCACCAACCCTGCATGCACTGCCATGACATGAATGAATCTGTTAACGATAACTGTGCTGTGTTCTTATGGATGGTGTCTGATATTGCACTGATGCTTTTCACATATACCTTATTATTTGCATACATCATGTTAATAGCAATACCAGTCTTTTCATGAGTAACGTTAGCGATATTAGTCTAGACAGTGCAAGCCCGTTTGCGATTGTGTGCGTGGTGTTAAATTTTACATATTGCTGCCGCTTGCACAGCGGACAGCATCTGGCGATTAAATGAAAGATTAAACAGAACATTTCTCGCTAGATGAGGCAAACAGTTACCTGAAAATTCCTTCCCATAGACTTTACAGTGAATGCTTTAGTTATTTTCATAGCAGACTTGAAGCAAATGGAAGTCTTTTATCTACTCTTAGAAAAGTGTAGATGGTGGATTAACATTCACCACATGATCAGTTATCAGATGTGCCATTTATTTGTAACTTTAGATGGTTTCTAAAACTAAATCTGTCAGTGCTATTTTTATTCTCATCTTCAGCGCTTTACATTTTTGCAATTATAGCTCTCCCTGTCATCTGAAGGCAGAAGGCATTGACTGAGTGATTAACAGCTGATATTAACCAATCCATTCGCATTCAGTTCTAGAGCAGTAGGCCAATAAGCCAGTAAGGCTTTGTTTACTGCAGCAAGTTGACATGACAACAGTTTTAGACTATTCCTGAGTGCTGCGTTTCGCGTTTCAAGTGCAAAGATACATTCTGCATGAACGTCTCCTAAAACCGCGCATCCAGTGAACATTTTGCAGTAAAAAACGTTTGCACACAACAATTTTATACACTCGCACAAATGCTAGGAAATATATTTTAAGGTCGCATAGATAAAATTTCGGACGCATATGCATCCAAAATAGTCGCAATTTCGAGCCCTGACAAGTATCACTTTAACAGCCAAGAGGAGAGGAAAAGTTACCTCACGAACATGCCAGCGGGTCAAAGGACCAAAGTGAGAGAGAGTGAGAGAGGGAGAGAGAGAGAGAGAGAGAGAGTGAGAGAGAGAGAGAGAGAGAGAGAGAGAGAGAGAGAGAGAGAGAGAGAAGCAAAGATGGATTTTTACAGTATTTCTCGCTAGTAGTGAATTAGCGGCTCGTGTGCTGTGCCTTCTCCAGTGTCAATGAAAAACTTTACAGCAAACTCACAAGTAGTTGAACTGTGCCAAATTATCTACTTTAAGTAGTTTTGTTTACTCGCCCTCGCCTCCTTCGCCATAGTATTCTACTGCGACATCGTGCAAAAGAGATAAATGACGTCAGTACGTATTAACCGGTTATGATCGATTACTGAACCGATATAGAATTGTCCTCATCTGCATCGCGGTGCACCAAAGAAACAATTCATTTTGACAGTCCTACTCTTTGTGCTTGCACTCCCCTGTCGTCTTTCTGTAACTAGCCGACCATCAACTATTTTCTCAGAAGATGACAAACGGATACACCATTGCTGCAGCTTAGATATAACTTTATGGACAAAAGTAAAAAGTGCTGCAGTGTTTGAATGTGCTGTTTGTCTTGGGTAATTAGTCTGATGTTATTACTGAAATGTGTATAATCCATGCAAAGTGTGAAGCAGATTGGTTAGTTCTACTTTCATAAATCGAGGTGCACTTGCTGCATTAGGAAAAGTTCAGATGTTTTTCAAGTAGATGTACCTGGAAAATGCCTTCATTGGAAATTACAAACTTACACCCTAAGCTTATTGGTATTCCTTCCAAGGTGCGCTCTAAGCAGCCACATTTTAATAAAACTAAAGTGCTTCATACCGAACTTTTTTTTCTTGTTATTGACAATGGTGTTTGGTCAATAAATACAGATATCGGTTTTAATCGACCAGCCCTAGATGTTATAATTAGAATGTGACGTGCCATCACTCCACTAGCAGTTAAGCGCTACGTCACTGATTTTGATCCTGCCACCATAATGATTTTAAATCCAGAAAATGCAACTAGCTGACAGAAGCTCAAAATTATCCAGTTGTCCCTCAAAAAGGAAAGCTAACAGGTGCTAACATGAACTGTTTTCATCCACCTATTTTTATGCACATTTTAGCTTAGATTCAACTTTATTGTCATTACACATGTACAAGGCAACGAAATACATTAAAAATTGGTTGGACACACCAAGATGCGTAAAAATTTAGAAAATGCCCTTAAAAACATATGCACATAACAGAGTAGGATAAACATTTTATTAACAAATTCCAGTATGCGCATTAAAAAAGGTTATGTGATTTTGTTATAAGAGATCATGTGATGATAAAAATATGTGCGAATGGATAAACCAGCAGGCTGAGCACATGGTAAAACATCTAAAATGTCGTTTTGGTCATTCTAAAATGCTTTAACCGTTTCAGTATTAGTGTTATTATATTATTAATGACCTCCAGAATCAAGAGCGTTTGTGCTCCGTGTCTCATGCCTTCAAACGCCACTGCGCGTTCATTGTGTGTCAGGATTGCCTTCTGAGGTGCAAGTCATTTATTAAATGAAGAAAAGACGCAGCTTCTCCGACCACAGCAAACTCTGTTTTTACTGTTGATAATTAGCACCAGTTAATCAGGAAGTGACAATTTTGTTGGCTTTGACTTGTTGGATGGAAACGCTGCTTTATTCGCATATCTTTTATGCAATAATCCAGTTTTGCGCATTAAGTTAATTTGCATTTTGGATGGAAAAGCTATTGTCTCAACTGATCATAAACGCATAAATCTGTTCAAATTTCAAAAAAAGTACTCAAGGGTTTCTTGAACCTTTAATAATAATATAGTGAAGTAAACCTAATCATCCAACTGGAGGGACAGTGATCTTTAGAGTTCTCATAGTTACCATCTTTAATGTTAATAAGACTTTATTCTTTATAGAACATGATATTACAGCATTAGCAGTAATGAGCTGATAAGCCTTACCTGTGCTGGTAAGGGAAGAATTTGAAAAAGCCCCAGAGTTCCTCAGACATGCAGGCATTGCACTCCATAAGTGAGAGTGATGGTAACAGCACCTGATCAGCAATACTGAGAAAACTGCCCAGTAGAGAGTCCTGAAAGAGAGACAGAAGCATTCATCACATCTACATAAACTGCACAATCAAATCACACACTGCAAAGCTGGAGACCAATATAAAACCACTGTTAACTCCCCAAGATGTCTTTCTGATGTGGAATGTCTCAACTCTTTGAAAGAGTCACAAGTCAATTCCAACTTCCAATTATTTGCTAAGTGTGATCTGTTAAGTTGTGCTGGTTCCAATAGTAATGATTCAAGTAAATGATCTAAATGTATTCAAATATATTTTGATATTCTTTACAAAAAAATGTTTGTCCAATCAAAATACTTGGGTCAAAAATTACGATAGGTAGCCTAAACTGTCTGTGAACAAATGTAAATTTGTATATCTGCACTCTGTTCACGTGCAGCAATGTCGCCACAGAAACCACTCATATTTTATTGATTTCCGAATTGCTCTCATTGAAACAAAAACTAGTCCCTTGCGACAAATGCATCTAGTCCTTTACACAAACGTAATTTCAGATGTGCTCAAAACAACTTTCTCTTTCACAATCTTTTTGAACAGAGTCGCACATCACGAAAACATTGCGTCCTCCACGACAGACTCAAAACAATTCTGTAACCCACTGCTTTAAAAGAGATTGTATTTTTCACAAATAAATAAATATTTTATACAAAAAGAACAGAAAGAGAATAGAATAGAAGTCATTAGCAAAGCCAACAGTGCACTCAGCATTCTGGGAAGTTTGAAAATGAGATCATGTGAATTGGACCTCACAGATCTGTTCGCAAGGTTCGTAAAACGAAATGTCCAATAACCATTTAAATTTAGTTTAAAGTTTAGTTTAAATTAAGTAAATACATATTTGCTGAATGCAGATGGCAAACGAGGATGTATTATGTTCAATTCAATTCAATTCACCTTTATTTGTATAGCGCTTTTACAATGTAGATTGTGTCAAAGCAGCTTCACATAAAAGGTCATAGTAAATTGGAACAGTGTAGTTCAGTTTTTAGTGTTTAAGTTCAGTTCAGTTTAGCTCAGTTCAGTGTGGTATAAAAATCATGTACAATTGTTATATTTTAAGTATTAAAACAAACATTATAATTATTTTGTACATATTTGAATTACTTTAAACAGTTCTATCTGATTTTTTTACATACTTCTCTTCGTATTAGACATAACAGACTGACTGACAAAAGGGAGTGCAGCCTTGGCGACATATTGGTTGATCACAACCAATGTGTAAAAGAAAAGCTGTATAAAATAATATTAATTAAACTCATTAAGTTATATTTAATTAAATCAGTATATGATGTAGACAAAGGGTCATTTGAAGACTTCTAAAACTAGTCAGTGATGACATTCAATAACCAACTAGTATTCATGGCTATTTGAGCACTGTACCGTGAATTAACCCATCTAATGTGCTCACTGTGTTTAAAAAAAAAAAGATACTGTAGACAGAGTGAAAGTGAGCACACACACTCGGAAAGCTTAAAGGCAGCATGCTGAGAGTGCCGTTTTAAAGTTTCCGGTGGAATAATTGATAGTGATAAAAGAATGCATTATCTTGCAGAGAGGGTGAAAAAAAAATTGGTAACTTTTAGTTTTGTGACCTAACCTAAAGTGAGCACTATTTATGATTTATAATATCCCTTATAAATGACAATTAAAGGCTCAGTTAAATTCTAAACAGGAAAAAAGAAAATAAACGACATTATTCATTTCTATTTATTTTAAGATTCACAAATGAAACTGTATCAAATGAAAAAAAAATCTTTGCAATCTTATCTAAAAAAATAAAATTACTCTACAATTTAAACATTGCATCCTATTATATTGTTAAATTATTATATTGTTGTTGTTTTATCCAATTTTGTCTCATATTTTAAAACTCCTGTTATTCAGCAATGTTTAAACTTAACAGTAATTTTACTTTATTTTTTTAAATATTGCAAAGATTATTGTTCATTTGATACAGAGCCTTTAATTGTCATTTATAAATAATTTATAAATCATAAATAGTCCTCACCTTATATTAGGTCATAAAAATGCACGAAGTTGAGTTAATAAAGCATTTATTAACATACACAGTAACCATTACAATATGCCTGAATAATAAGATATATAAATGTTGTTTTCAATAGTTTATTAATCATTTACTAACTTATTCTGAATGATTCGAAAAGCCACTAACTACTCTTAAATACAAATGGTTTGTAAATAACACAATACATATTGTAGTAATGAAAAATCAACCAGTCACAAATTATGAAAGTACAATTGTTAAGCGCAAAATAAATGTGCTTATAAGTCACGAATACAGCACTTGTAGCTACAGTTACTAATGTTACTTATTACTACTAGTGTTTACTAATGTTTGTTAATGTAGAGTTAATGCTTAACAAATAATGAATTCACTAGATGCTAATGGTAAATAAATTATTCATAGTGTGTAGTTATTATAAAGTGCTACCAAAAATTTTAAAACCCAGTTTCAGAATAAACCTGTACTCATGCATGTGATC
>NC_079448.1:18401733-18464233 GCF_903798145.1 Danio aesculapii | reverse complement strand
GACAAATATGTTTTCACGGCTTCTTGGTCTAAATGTATGGCTGCAGAAAACATGTAACAGGAAAGAACTGAATTTTATTGACAACTTCAACCTCTTCTGGAACCAAAGACAACTGTTGACATCAGACGGCCTTCACCCAAACAAACTTGGTGCAAAGGTGCTAAGGAACAATATCTTTTTCTCCCTCCATCATCCATCAGCTGTGTGTGCCACTGACCTCAAACCACATGGCACATACACACCTAGCAAATGTCCGGAAGACCACAGGACCTCAAATCAGCTCCGGAGTGGACTTGGGGCTGACGCATCACCCAAGGACAGTGATAACGCCATACAGCCAAAACACCCACTGTTGATAGAGACACGGTCACTGGCCCTCTGCTCAACACAGACAGACTGTGACGCATCAGAACAGCATCAAGTCTCGTCACTAAAAAATGATCCTCAGGAAAACATATTTCAGCAGCCAGAATCTCCAAAGCCACAGCCTCTGTCACCAGACACGTTCTCATTGTCACCTTGCTCGCCTCTCCAGGGTTTCTCAAAAAAGATGGAGGAATTGGTGTATGCTGAAACTAAACTTTCACACTCAATTTCCGCAAGCCCCAATTACCAACCAAAAAGCGGCCTGCTCCACAACCACCTCTGAGCCCACCTGGAAGAGCTCTCCGACTTTTCCCCACCGCCAGGGCCCAAACAACAACGCACCATCTACAGCTGGTGAACACTTAACAGTGTCTTTATCAGATGTTTACAGAACAAGCAGGAACCCAGTGTGCCTGTAGCTTTCTCTACACATATATATGTGTTGTATTGTGACAGAAAACCGAAGACTTCTTCAGGCTGTATAGCAAATACTGTATAGAATACTGTAGCAAAAATAGCTAAAACGGTTAAGTTAGCACTTTTAAACATCCGATTATTTAACAATACGTCACTTTTAGTGATTTTATCAACACAAATTGCCTCGATTTTATGCTTTTAAATGAAACTTGGCTAGATGACAGTTGTAGCGCAGCAGTTCTAAAAGAAACAGCTCCTTTAAACTTTGACTTTCGAGTGTTTGCAGAGCCAATAAGAGAGGTGGAGGCATCGCTGCCCTGTTTAAAGATGTCTATGAGTGTAAACAAGTGTCATTTGGTGACTTTTTGTCTTTTGAATATCTGAGTATAGCACTGAAAGGTGCTCCACGTATCTTACTGATAATTATCTAAAGACCTCCAAAATATTCTCCAACTTTTATTGATGATTTTACAGAGCTATTATCAATAGTAACCTCTGAATTTGACTATTTTACCATTGCTGGGGATTTTAATATTCACACTGATAATCCAGAAATCAATGCTGCAAAAGAACCGATGACTGTTTTGAACACTTTTGATCTGACTCAGCATGTTCAAGGACCCACACACAATCGTGGACACACTCTTGATCTACTTATAACTAAGGGCTTACACATTTCATCGACTGTTGTTGCACTATCTGATCATTTCTGTATTTTCTTTGATATATTGATCACTCCAGCTATTAAAGACAAATCTGTCTCTGTCAGAAAGAGATGCATAAATGAGAACACTAATGAGCAGTTTATGAAGGCTATATCGCTAGCACAAAGCATATCTGCAGACTCTGTTGATTCTCTCCTTGATTTGTTTAACTCTAAAGTTAAGAATGTCATAGATGACATTGCTCCTGTTAAAGCCAAGAAGATGACTAGCAGGAAAAAGGGATCTTGGACACGGTCACCAAAAGTACAAATGATGAAAAGACTTTCGTGCTTTTAATATGGAATTAAGCACTGCTAGGCAGACTTTCTTTTCAAGCCTTATAAACAGCAACGTAAATAATGCTCGTAAACTCTTTGCAATGATAGAGAGACTCACAACTCAGTGCCGCATTTGACACTGTCAATCACAGCATACTTTTAGATAGGCTGGAAAACTGGGTTGGGCTGTCTGGGACGGTCCTCAAATGGTTCAGATCTTACCTTGAAGGGAGAGGGTACCATGTCAGTATAGGTTATCATTGGTCAAGGTGGACACCCATGACATGTGGAGTCCCACAAGGCTCGATTCTGGCACCTCTCCTGTTCAACCTTTATATGCTCCCTCTGAGCCAAATAATGAGAAAAAAATCAAATCTCCTACCACAGCTATGCTGATGACACTCAGATCTACCTAGCCTTACTGCCTAATGACTACAGCCCCATTGACACCCTCTGCCAATGCATTGATAAAATTAACAATTGGATGTTCCAAAACTTTCTTCAGTTAAACAAAGAGAAAACTAAAGTGATTGCGTTTGGGAACAGAGATGAGGTTCTCAAGGTGAATGCGTACCTTGGCTCTAAGGGTCAAAAAACAAAGAATAAGGTCAAGAATCCTGGTGTGACTCTGGAGTCAGATCAGAGTTTCAATAGTTATGTCAAAGCAGTTAGTAAATCAGCATACTATCATCTCAAAAACATTGCAAGAATTAGATGCTTTGTTTCCAGTGAAGACTTGTGAAACTTGTTCATGCTTTTATCAGCAGCAGGGTGGATTACTGTAACGGCCTGCTCACTGGCCTTCCCAAAAAGACAGTCAGACACTTACAGCTCATCCAGAACGCTCCGGCCAGAATTCTGACCAGAACCAGGAAATCAGAGCACATCACACCTGTCCTCAGGTCTTTACACTGGCTCCCAGTTACATTCAGAATAGATTTTAAAGTATTATTACTGGTCTATAAATCACTAAATGGCCTAGGACCTCAATACATTACAGATATGCTCACTGAATACAAACCTAACAGATCACTCTGACCTTTAGGATCATATAAACTAGAAATTCCAAGAGTTCAGTCAAAGCAGGGTGAATCGGCTTTCAGCTATTATGCCCCTCGCTGCTGGAATCAGCTTCCAGAAATGATCAGATGTGCTCCAACACTAGGCACATTCAAATCAAGACTGAAAACACATCTGTTTAGCTGTGCCTTTACTGAATGAGCACTGTGCTACGTCCAACAGATCGCACTATTATGTTTTTCTCTTCTTTTTCATTCTTTTATAACATGTTTTATCTGTTTTTATGCTTATTATTATAATTTTTTTATCATTTTTATTATTTGTTTATATTTCTCTTATACTTGTTTTTTTTTTTATTCCTGTTTATGTAAAGCACTTTGAATTGTCACTGTGTATGAAATATATAAATAAACTTGCCTTGCCTTATTTGGCTTCAAAAACAACCAAATATATAGCCTACAGTCAGTGCAAACCTCTCATCTTTATCTCTAATCTTCACCAGCACATGTAACCTCTTGTTAGAAAGTAATTCTGTCATTCCTAGTTCATAATAGTCCAAAAGGTGATGATAATAGTTAAACATGGCAGTTTGTTCACGTTTTAGTTTGCTGAAACAATCATTTGTTCCTTTGTTTTTTCATATTTCAGTCTCGCGTTTGTCTTTTTCTGTAAGGATGTCAGAAGCACTTCAACAATCACGTGCACGTTATTATTATCAGCGCAAGAAGTTATTTCAAACATAGATGCATGGCGAGTGCACTCAAGAAAGCGAAACCGCTTGCGCTTTAGACAGCCTTGTAAACAACTACGGGGGACAGGGTAGATTCTGCTCTTCTTCCTGGCTTTGTGGCGGTTTATCATGACGACAAGGTTTATTTAAGCTTGGGTCGACCATGGCTCGTTATAATATATATTATTACAGTGTGATGACTCAGCTGTGTATTTAAAAATGGCAACCAAAAAGTAGTATGGTACGGTTAAATTTTTGGTACCTTTGGACAGTGGAAATGGCCATAAAGGAGTACCGAACCATACCGTACTACTCTGGAAATGGGCCATAAGTAGAGCCAGACAGAATCTGCTGACATTTTTTGCTATTTCTGCTGAGAATTTTGTTAAAAATCTGCGGATTAATGCGGAATGATTATTATATCACAAATATATTAGTGAAATTAATTTTAAAACTGGATAAATATAAAATTACACACATTTACACAAGTAACCAAATAGACTCAATGATGGGCTAAAAATCTGCAGATTTCTGCAAGCGCAGATTCCGTGTGGGCCTAGCCATATATATATATATATATAGCATCTGAACTCTTCATATATAAATATATAATATTTTAATCATATTTCCTAGCACTACTACCTACTGTACTCACTCTTAACATGTAAAAAATGTGTTTTAGGATTTCATGGTCTTTTAACTGGGGTAAGAATCTAAATGTGCTAAAAATTATGCACTTGGCAATGTCTTTATCCATTGCAGTACGGACACGATTTTGCTCTACTGTTTCAGTTACAGGAAAGTTTAAGTGAAATGTCTGAATGCTGTACCTGCGGTAGAGTGGATCTATGATCAGGTGAAGCAGCTGGCACAGTGCAACAGCGATGGCCTTGTGGGAGGTGGCATAGAAAGCTGGCAATTGATCCATGATGCTCTGAGAGTGCTGCCAGTCACTGATCCTCAGCAGTGCCTCGAGCAGCCCCAACTTCTGGTTATCAGGAGGCTGACATGGAAATAAACAGATTAACACAGAGATAACATGTCCACATATGGCACGATTACATTGTATTTTGTTTGTTCTCTCTTCAGGTGAGAAGTCAAGAGTGATCTAAAAAGATGACATGCACACAATATCTGCGTTGCTTACATCATTGTGTTTTCAAGAATGTCTCTATATAGATCTATTAATCCATTTCATTTTTTTAAAGGTATGATGGATTTTCATAGTTAAACTTAAGCATGTTCTTATTTATCCTCCATTTTGACCTAATCTATTTTCACATTTCCTCTACCCCTTTGATGCTTGATTGTGTGTATTTGCTTTGTCAGTTATTGGTTGTCACCTTAGCTTAACTTTTGTGCACAGTTTACACAAGTGTTAAATCTACTTGCAAAGTTTCTTTCTAGTCAGTTAAATATCTGTTGAAGGAGCAGTATCAACAGATATTAAGCAGACACTCTACTAATACTCAAATGGTCCAGCAAAATAAAGTGTAACCTAATTGTTGCATCAAGTTATTAAATATAACCAATTAAATATGCATAATTATAATATTTATAATTAATTATACATATTTTCCTATGAGCAAATTTATGGTGCAACCAAATTATGGCCCAGTGTCACCACTCTCAAATGACAATGCTAATTACATCATTATTAAACAACGTGCAAATCACATCATAATATCTTTAAAAGACGGCCAACAGTTTGCTTGGGGTGCCTAAATAGAATCTAAAAGAGAGGTTTTACTTTTTTGCTGACTCAGGGTTTCTGCAGATATCATTAGGGCTGGGCGATATGGCAAAAAAAAAAAAAAATCTAGTTTTTTTTTTTATAAAGTTTGACCGATTCACGATTTCGATTTATTTTTATTGTGTAACTAGTCAACTTAAAACATTACAACAACATGACTGAAGTAACATTCTCTTTATAAGCAACTTGAAAAACCATCTGGTTGAGGAACACTGTATTTTAATGGCCATGCCATACATATATTGGTCAACAAGGTGTAAATAAATGTAAAACAAATTGACAAGTTAAGACTTATTAATAATAATAATAATAATAATAATAATAATAATAATAATAATATATATATATATATATATATATATATATATATATATATATAAATAATATGCAAATATTGCAGTTGCAGGAATACAGAGGTATTTTTTTTGCAAATTTTGCTGAGCCTAGGAAAGATTGGCTGTCAGCTCGGATTTGACTTTGTCTTCTTCTGATTGAATGACAGGTTGTAATGCTGCCTCCATTTTCTTAAAAAGATACAGTGGAAGTAAAGGACTGAACATGGAAACTGTAAAGCCTAATTTAACCCAAAGCGTGAAGTTGTGGACGTATAGCAGGAGCAAATACAAGCACCAGATGTGTGTCTAAATTAAATTATATATTTATTCTATTTTTCTTTTCCCCCCTTTTAAATACCGATCATTTGATGCGCTTTGCACCACTCTCTGTATTATGCTGCCTGACTGCCTGTCTGGATTTCAACTAGGTCCGCTAAATGATGTCATGGGGGCGGGTACTTTCACTTTTCATTGTTACAACTGCTCACCTCTGCTTGTGTTCAAACCAAACTAAGATCAGCACGGTTTGAACTAAGATCAGTGCGATATTGCAAAATGGCAGGTTTTTACGTCCTTCATACTTGTTGAGAGACCGAGTTTATCGACTTGATAAGGGAATATGTCTTGACAATCCACACAGACGTGACTTAGTTAAGCGTGAAGTCATGTAGGATTTTACTTGTTGCATTGGTCTGAATGTAAATCTCCTCGTCAGGCAGTGCTGGAGTAGCGTGACAAAGTGGATCAAAGCGCGTTTGATGCAAAGGTATTAACAAAAGAAAAATACACAACTTAAGACACTTAAATGCTTGTATTTGCACCAGCTCTGCAATGCATGGCCACAACTTCATGCATTGCGTTAAATTAGGCTGTTCAGTCTCTGTGTTCAGTACGTCACTACCATGATTGAAACCCAGACAGGCAGTCAGGCAGAGTAATACAGAGAGTGAACCAAAGCGCATTGGTGCAATTATAATGTATCTAATATCGGATCAATGTGCGTAAGGCTGCTGGACCAGACGGTATCCCTGGGCGCGTCCTCAAAGCATGTGCAGAACAGCTCACTGGGGTATTCACAGACATTTTCAACCTGTCACTTAACCTAGCAACTGTGCCAACATGCTTTAAAACCACCTCTATTGTGCCAGTGCCCAAACACTCCAGCCCAACATGCCTGAATGACTACCGCCCTGTAGCACTCACACCCATCATCATGAAGTGCTTCGAGCGGTTGATCCTGGCACATCTGAAAGACTCTCGGCCATCCACTCTGGACCCACATCAGTTTGCCTACCGTGGCAACAGGAGCACAGAAGATGCCGTCTCCATAGCACTGCACTCTGCCCTCACACACCTGGACAATAAAAACACTTTTGCTGTTTGTTGACTTCAGCTCAGCATTCAAGTTCAAGTTACTGATCAAACTTAGAGACCTGGATATCGACACGTCTCTCTGCAACTGGGTTATGGACTTTCTGACTAACAGACCTCAGAATGTTAGATCAGGCCACATCTGCTCCACCACTGTCACACTCAACACTGGTGTACCACAGGGCTGCGTGCTGAGCCCCTTCCTCTACTCCCTTTTTACCATCGACTGTAGGCCTGTGAACAGATCCAACACCATCATCAAATTTGCAGATGACACCACAGTGATTGGTCTAATCAGCAATAATGATGAGACTGCCTACAGGGAGGAGATCCAGCATCTGGCCACTTGGTGCACTGACAATAATCTGCTCCTTAACACCAATAAGACCAAGGAGCTCATTGTGGACTTCAGGAAGAGTCTCATCCTTCAAGTTCCTGGGGACCCACATCTCAAAGGACCTTTCCTGGACAACCAACACCTCCAGCCTGGTCAAGAAGGCTCACCAGCGCCTATTCTTCTTGAGACAACTAAAAAAGAACCAGCTTTCATCAGCTGTCTTGGTGAACTTCTACCGCTGCACAATAGAAAGCATCCTGACCAACTGCGTCACGGCCTGGTATGGAAGCTGCTCTGTTGCTGAGCGTAAGGCACTGCAGCGGGTGGTGAAAACTGTCCAACGCATCACAGGGACTACACTGCCAGCCATAGAGGATATCCAAAAGAAACACTCTCTGCGCAGAGCACGCAGTATTCTTAAGGACACCTCTCACCCTGCTCACAGACTGTTTTCTCTCCTGCCTTCCGGCAGGCGCTTCAGGCTCCCCCGGACAAAAACCAGCAGACTGAGGAACAGCTTTTTCTCCAGAGCTGTCTTCCTTTTGAACTCTGCCCCTCACTGACTCTATTGCCCCCCCAATAAACCCCCCACACTCCTCTAACTTATACTCCTCACAATCCCTGCACTATTTAACATTTGCACATTTAAAGTTTGCACATATTCATTGCACTGATTCATTTACTTGAACTGTACATACCCACTGCACATGGACATTTGTAATTATGTTTATCTGTCTGCACACTTCTGCTATTAATAGCATCCTGTACATATATTCATTTATTGTAAATCTGTTCATAGCTAATACAACCTGTATATAATGTTCATAGTACATTAATCTGAAAATATTACCATAGTTTTTCTATAACTGCACTTTATAACTTATACCTGTATCCTGCACTTGCTGCTATTGCACTGCTGGTTAGACCGAAACTGCATTTCGTTGCTTTGTACTTGTACATGTGTAATGACAATAAAGTTGAATCTAATCTAATCTAATCTAATCTAATCTAAACACTGACAAAAAGAGTGAAGCGCGGAAAAAACAAGGGAAAAGCCGGAAAAAAGGAGTACATTATTTTTTCAGCAAACGTGAACAAACTGCCATGTTTAACTATTATTGTTATTATCACCTTTTGGACTAATATGAACTCAGAATAATGGAATTGTTCTTTAACAGAGGCTACATGTGCTGCTGAAGATTACAGACACAGATGAAAGGTTTACACTGACTGTGGGCTATATTTCGTGTTGCTGTGTTGTGTTTTTGAACCTAAATAAGCACTAAATGTCTGCTGTATGTAGTTTATCTGTAATTGGTAACATATCTGAAACTGTAAGGGGCTGAGTTTATTTGTTTATATACGTTCATTTATTTATTTATTTATACCGTACTGTACCAGTCAGTGTAAACGAGCCATAATATGAAACATCGCGATGGACGAAGGCATTATTGTCATAGGTGACGGTGAATTAATTATTCATGAATAATTAATTAATTAATAACGAATTAATTATTTGTAGCCTACCGTTTCAACTACCTGACCCGCATGGTCTTTGTTTTACCCATAACCAAATCATAAATAAAGAGAATTTACATACATAATTACCACCTGTAAATCACTTTTTCCGCGGGACTCTGGCATGCAGAACGATCTGTGTCGTTATAATGGCGTTGACAAACTTGGTCGTCAAAAAAGGTGCAAAATTAACAGCATCTGAGGTTTTCCCTTAAATTACTAAGTACAAGCGTGAAAGCGAAAGACTGAAGCAGTGTACTGACCCACTGACTGCCTGGACCCGCTGTTTCGAGCACATGACAGTGACAGCGTGTGTGTGTGTGTGTATGGTCACGTTATGTGCGTTTTCAGCGGTAGTATGGAAGGAGGACTGATCAGAAATGTTAGGTGAAACACCAAAGTCTATGTGGATCAATTTCATTCTAAAATTCATTCTAAAAGACGTATTAGTGTAAATGGGGCTTCAGTGTGTATTTTTCGTGAGCGGATTTGCAACGGGGGCGGGGCGGAAGATCGCGATGCCAGCTCAGCATCGTGTTGTCTGTCCCCCATCGGCGATGGACGATGGCATCGTCTATTGGCCCAACCCTACTGTACAGACATCCCTGTTTCAGACAAAATCTCTTCAAAAGTGTTTCATATTCAACTCAAATCAAATGCGGCGCCACACTAACTGTTCACCAGAGTCTAATAAAATTCCATGAGCTTCGCTATGGTGTTATTTCACTGACAAATGTCGTGAGCACAGTATTACAAGTCAAGAGCGCATTCATGTAATATGAGCGAGCGAATCTCTTTGCTCGTGCACTGATTTCCTCTGTTTGTGAACAAAACGTGCAAGCTCTCAAATAACACGCTGCTTGTGTTCGCAAATTTACTCACACTCGCTCAAATATGCACTGCTCACGCACAAATTTCCTTGCATGCTCTCAGTACACTGCTTGCTCAGTGAGATTATATGCAGACTCACAATGCGAGTTGTGTTCCTTTTTCCTTTCATGCTTTTTGATATGATTTATAGTAGTACACTATTTATTAACAATAACCAAAATACTAAAATAGACTTGCATATTACATTTTTGATCTAATAAACCATAACATTTTTGGCTGTATGTTATATGATGAGATTTTTCCAGTTTCAAACACTTAAAGACACAGATAATAGTTTTATTTTAAAAACATTTATTAAACATCCAAAAGGTGCACCATACTAATAAAATATACAAATATTTCAATATAACTAACCCAAGCAGAAATGTAACTGATAGAAAATAGGGAAAAACTTGATAAGGTGTTATAGCCTACTGTACTATTCACTCTCCAAAAAAATCTCACTATCAATCCCAATTAATCATGGCAACTAAAATAAAGTGAACTAGTCACTGCTGTCTTCCACATTGTTGATGAGATTTTGGAGGACATTTTCCCTGTCATCCTCTTCATTTTGAGGAGAAGCTGTTTCACAGGGCCCCTGAACACGTATGGCATGTATAGTGTTTTGAACAGTACTATAGTAAAGTACTTCAATTAATCAGTTGTGTTAATACTATAGTTGCTATGGTAACACAACAACTGTAATATAAACAAACTACCCAGTGCTGTAGTTTTTTTTTTTTTTACAATATAGGGTGTTATACGACAATTCACCACACTTTACTGTAGTAAAACTACACTGCATTTCATTTTATCAGTTCACTATTCTTAATACTACAGTATGCTGAAGCATTCATTAAGTTGTAAATGATAGCCTAAAAAACACTAGAATTCTTTATAGAATTTACCTTAGCCTTTTAGTTTTTCGTGTATTGTTAATAAACAGTGTAGCAATATATAAACCACATCAACATTCTTGGAATAACTAATTTAATAGAATGATCTCTGGAGAGCAAAAGCAGAAAGGAAGAGGAAACACAAGACACAAAAATTGTGAGTCTGCATAATTCGCACGTGAGCAGCCAGTGTTTTGAGTGCTTGCGAGATGTTTTGCGCATCAGCAGCATGTATATTTGAGAACTCGTGAGCAGTTTTGTCCACAAACAGAGGAAACCGAAGTGTGAGCAAAGAGATTCGCTCTCTCGTATTACATGAATGCACTCTCGACTTGCAATACTGCGCTTACAACATTTGTCAGTGAAATAACGTCATACTCCGTCAGCCGAAATCACGCTGCACGCACCCAAACTGAACCTCCGCAAACACAGCGATGACATCACATTCGCCGCGAGCACGGAGTTCAATAACAGAAATCTGATTGGCTATTGCATGTTGGTCTCATTTGTAGTTGTAATACCGCAAATTACAATTGGACTAGTAAAATAAAGAACTACAACACCACGAAAACCAAGCAACAGCAACAAAAAACAATTTAAATGAGCATTAGATGTAGTGTTACATGGACATCGGAAAAATAAGACCTGTGCAAAAATATTTAAGACCTAGAACAGCAAATTTAAGACTTTTTAAGGCCTTAAATTTCGATTTTTCAACTTTTTAGGACCCCAAGGAAACCCTGTGACTGATATGATAAAAGACATTTATCATTCAGGCATTCAGGCACTTTTGGAATTACCAAAAGTGTCAAGATATTCTCAAAACTAGGGTTGCACAATTAATCATATTTTCATCATGATAAAATTACTTGTGACCCACGACCAGTAAATAAACAATGTTGTGATTTTACAGTAAAGTGCAACAGCAAAGAGTTTGGATATCGCATTACCTTCTCATTTTTTTCTTCTTCCTTGTCCTTTTCTTTCTCCTTGTCCTCTGTCTTTTCAGAGGGTAGGACCACCATTGTGAGTTTGCGGGCTATCTGCTTGGCCTCTAGGATATTTCTCTTGTGCTCTTCCACAATGCTGGAATCCAGTGGGAGAAGCTGCAAAGTTACACATGACTTTGTATCAGTGTTAATGAGTCAGCATGAATTTTTAAAAAGATGTGCTCCAAAAAAAGGTTAAATCTTAGGTTGAGACACCAATGCATCTTTGTTGGCATAAACATAGGGGCTGGTGGGAGATGGCTATTTTAAATGATCAAAACTTATAAATAAAATGCTACTGGTCAAATCTGATTCAATAAATTATGGTAAACTAAACAAGAAATTGGCTGAATTATTTAAAAATAGTTCATTTTAACAGTTATACTTGATGTAAAATGAGCCTTTAACCCCATGGGGTCCCCACGCAGACACGAGTTTCAGCACATTACGTCATAAAACACTCTGTAATTTTTGATCATATTGATAAGACGAACACAGATTTGAAAACTGTTAAGGGTCGTTTTTGTGTATTTTCACAATTACAACAAAATAACGTTTTTTTATTGTAAAATTAGTAAAACAGACAGGGAGCACCATCTCTTTCTGACATTTCAACATGACTGGTTGACGCGTCTGGGAAAAAATAAATAAATGTTGATCAGCAGGTAACAAGCAGAGTAATTTTTTACAGGTTCAGTCAAGAAACTACTCGAACCAAAAATTATTCTTTCACTCACATGAACATAGAGGTCTTGAAGAGCGATGAGGTCATGCTGAAGAAGAGCTGCAGCAATGTGATACAGAGATGATGGTGTTTCTCCATTAGGCTCCTGTGCAGAGAAATGTAAACCAGATCAAGATGACATTTTCAATCACACACGCACCTACAGACATATATATATATATATATATATATATATATATATATATATACACACACATACATATACACATGTATACATACATATAAATACATATACATATATACATATAAATATACATATATACATATAAATATACATATATACATATATATATACATATATACATATATATATACATATATACATACATATATACATACATATATACATACATATATATATATACATATATATATATATATATATATATATATATATACATATATATATACATACATATATACATACATATATACATACATACATACATATATACATATATACATACATATATACATATATATACATATATACATATATATACATATATACATTAGGCATGTGCCGGTATCACATTTTCATGCTGCGATTAATTGATTGAGCTTTTATCACGGTATACGGTATTATCACGATATTGTAATTTTACTAGAGAAACAGGTAAAACACAAAAAACTTCAGTTTCGTCAACTTAGTAACTTTAATAACTTTTTAATTAACTAAAAGTACTTCAAACATTTAAATACAAATAAATATAAATAAAACAATACACAATATAAAAGTAAACTTGAGCAATTATATCAAAGTGAATGTGCAAAGGGAAACCGTCTTCGATCAGCAATCGTGGAATGAACTGCCAACTATTCCAGCATGTTTTATGCAGCAGATGCCTTTCCAGCCACAACCCAATATTGGAAATCACCCATACACACTCATTCACACACACTCATACACTACAGTCAATTTAGCTTATTCAATACACTATTCACTCAGCCTATATTCAATAATAAACATAACAAAAACTGCCTGCTAATGCATGGGTAAATCTTCAAAGGGAACAGTGTTACATTATAACCTTTCACCTCATCCTGCTTGCTGTTTCACTATCTAAACAATGAAAACATAATATAAGTCAAATTTGTTTCATTTTGATATTTGATTTACCCTGTCTCTTTTGCAGAATATGAGTTTTAATAACCAATAATGGCCATTATAACAGTATAACGTACATTAAATTTAAACGATAAAGGTAAGCAATCAGTCAATGTGCAGAATCGGTGTATGTGGTTACATAAATTAATATATTAGCTTTGCACTCAGCCAAAACAGTTAACTGAGAACAAGTGATTCAAAAGACATAAGAAATGTTAGATAGAGACAACAAGATGAATTCAATATCACGTTTAACAACTAAAGTGAGATGAGATCACCCAGCAGATGAACTGTCTGACATGCACTAAACTCTCACCTGGGGTTTATGCTTACCCGCTGAACTAGTGGCTGCAGCTCTGGGCAGAGAGTGTGTGGTCACGTGATTTGCGTTTTAGCCGTGTACTAGAATGAACAGAGAACTTTTCAGAATCGCTAAATGAAACGCCGGTGTATTTCCCGCGATTTCTCTGCGCCTCCCTTGCGTTTCTTCTCTCTGACTCTCGACTATTTTGACAAATACACACAGACGACGCAAGCTCACACGAGTCCAAAATAGGAGTTTGTGATTGGGCCAGCCCAATGTCAATACCGAAATGAGCCAATGGGGTGCAGAGTGTCACATGGGCCGGCCCGGTCTGTCTGTCCGGGAAAAAAAGCATCTACTTTCAGAGAGTCACAGATCACAGCAGCGTCAATCAATAACGCAGAAAAAAACGATAGGCTGCTAAGCCTTTTATGGGCCGATCAAATCATAAGACGATGATCAGCTCGGCCCAAAAAGTACGTCGGCCCACCGGAAAAGTGCCCGGTCTGCCAGATGACAAGTACGCCCCTGTGTGTGAGGATTTTAGTGCGGTGGCAGCGGCGGCGCGCACACAAGGCTTCTACATGTGGGGATTGTTTACATCAGAGTGCGCATCAGTTCTGCGCAGCATATACGCAGTGTTTCTTCAAGCGGTTGATGGAAAATAAGCTAAGGCGCGTTCTAAGAATATAAATTCGGATCTATTATTTTTCACGGTATTTTGAAGTGCCCGCGATAACAATATCGTGCATATTCATTACCGTGATTTATCGCATTACCGAATACCGGCACAAGCCTAATATACATATATATATATATATACATACATATATACATATACATATATACATACATATACATATGGGGCTGCATAATTACGTGCTATTTCTTTATAAGAGAAGGTCACAGTTAAATACCATTCAGCTTGTAGAGAAAGCTAGATAATGCCATTTTTAGACAGAAATCCATAGAGAAAGCTAGATAATGTCATTTTTAGACAGAAATCCATAGTGTAGCAGTATTGAGATGTGTGAAATTTCATTGAAACTGAAAATTAGCCTGTGCAAAAGTTTGGGCACCCCCTTGTGTATGGATTTTAAAACCTGTGGTCACTTTATGCTGATTGATTACAACACAAAACTGATTTGAGTGACTCGATGAACCTTAATCCCAACACGGGTGGAACCAATCATGAAAAAGGATATTTAAGATTGCTGATTGCTAGTTGTGCTTCTCCTTATTGTGAACCAGAAAGTAGCAACATGGGAACCTCAAAAGAGCTTCCTAATGAGCTAAAAACTATAATATAACTAGACAGAATAAACACAGATATAGATCATAAACCTGAAAAAGGAGGATGCAAAAAGCTATCACAAAGGTTTAAAGTCTCTTACTCCACAGTCAGAAATATAGTAAGAAAATGGAAGGCCACAGGAACAGTATTGTGAAGGACTTGGTGCTAGACCAAGAAAAATATATGAAAGGCAAAGATGAAAAATGGTTAGAATGGTCACAAACAAACTACAGACCACCTTCAAAGAGCTGCAGGAACATCTTGAGGCTAATAATTTTATTGTAGATTGTCACAATCCAGCACATTCTTCACAAAAAAATAGCTCAATTAAAGGTGATACAGAAGAAGCATTTTCTGCATTCTGCCAACAAGAATAGTCATTTGAGGTATGCAAAGGTTCATCTGGACAAGCCTGAATCATTTTGGAAAAATATACTGTGGACAGATGCCACAACCATAGGCACTATGCATGGCGGAAAAAGAACACAGCATTCCAGGAGAAGAACATGCTCTCTACTGTAAAATATGATGGGGCTCCATCATTCTGTGGGGATGTGTGGCGAGCACAGGTGCTAGACACCTTGTCAGAGTTAAAGGTGGCATGGATTCCACCCAGTATCAGCAGATTTTGAAGAAAAATGTTCAAAAATCAGTCACTAAGCTGAAGTTACGGCAGGGTTGGACGCTTCAGCAGGACAATGACCTTAAGCAAAGTTCCAGATCTAGCAAGACATTGATGCTTAGACATGATACAATGTTTTAGCATCGCCATCCCAGTCCCCAGACTTGAACATTATAGAAAATCTATGTATTGATTTGAAAAGGGCTGCTCATGCTCAGTACCCATCAAACCTGACTGAACTGGAAAAATTGTGCAAGGAAGAATAGCCCAAATTGCCTTCAGCAAGAATTCAGGGACTTATCCTTGACTATAAGAAGCGTCTACAGCAGGGGTGGGCAAACTCAGTCCTGGAGGGCCGGTGTCCTACATAATTTAGCTTCAACTCTAATCAAACACACCTGAACATGCTAATCAGTGTCTCCAAGATCACTAATTATCTATAAGCAGGTGTGTTTGATCAGGGTTGGAGCTAAACTGTGCAGGACACCGGCCCTCCAGGACTGAGTTTGCCCACCCCTGGTCTACAGGCTGTTATTTCTGCAAAAGGTGGCTGTCTCAAACATTGATGTCATTATTCTGATGGGGTGCCCAAATTTTTGCCCGTCTGTTTTTGTTATGACTTAAATTCCATTGCATCTGTTGATTAAACAAATCTAATGTCAGAACTGAAATGTTGCTTTTTCCCTAATATATAATATCTATTTAAACAAAATTGCTGATTTGAAAGGACAGCAGGCTATGGCTTGCAATTATAAAAATTATCAGGGGTGGCCAAACATTTGCATAAGATACACATACATACATACATACATACATACATACATACATACATACATACATACGGAACAAAAAGTGTCGTCACAAAACTGTAAAAGAAGCTAAAATTTGAGCAATGAGAACATATTTCAACCTATTATCACAATAAACACCCTTCATTCATGTTCAGTGATCAGCATATAGTTGAAAGAACAAAAGCACAGTCACATTGGTCCATTTATTTGTATGGAGATGAAACAGATTGGATATCCATTTCATTACATATCAAAAGACTATGAGCTATAGAGACTATAAGCTTAAGTCAATGTGGTGTTGGGTCATACCTGGTGGAACTTGAACTTAAAACCGAGCATGTGGCACAGGGTCTGGTGCTCGCACATGTAGGACTTGATTAGAGGAATGAAAAACTCATCCTGGTCAGAGCGACATTCATACACCTCCAAAATGATGTCCAGCACACGGTTTGGGTCCAAATTAAAACATCCTGAAACAGAAAACATCACTTTATGAGTCCTCAAAGAGATACCTCAATAGACCCAGGACAAGTGTGTCTGGGGGAAAACACACACACAGAGAGAGAGAGAGAAGGAGGCCCACAGCTATGAGTTTTGAATCTCCCAGTTCTCTCTCTCTCTCTCTCTCTCTATATATATATATATATATATATATATATATATATAGAGAGAGAGAGAACTGGGAGATTCAAAACTATATATATATATATATGGCTGTGTCGTCTACCAGTTCCACTTCCATCAATTTTGTTGGACCTCAATTCCAACAATGACGATGCCTGCCTTACATGAAGTGGTGAAGCTGACATCACACTGCCAATCAAACTGTCTCTGTACCAAGAACTTGGTTGTGGACTTAAGGAGGTTGCAGCAACAGATCTACTTACCAGTAAGCATTGGTGGGAACCAGTGGAGAGAATACACAGCTTCAAATACCTAAATGTATACACTGTAGATCTAACCTGGACTCAACAGATTCAGGCCAAAGAAGTCAGACAACATCTTTACCATCTGAGACAACTGAGAAAATTCAATATTTCAAAATTACTTTACTAGGGACATATTGACCATAATTGGATTAGTTGTAGATATTAATGAGCTCTTCTGTGACTTGTAGTTCTCATAGACAAACACACACAGCATGGTGCTGTGTTTAAGTACAACTTAACGGGCGTAGGTTTAGTGAGGTCTCAAATATAAAGTTAACCTATTTTGCTCACAAGATCTGAAGTAGATAAAGGCTAAACCATAGGTCTTAAACTCGCTTCCTGGAGGGTCGCAGCTCTGCACAGTTTTGCTCCAACCCTATTCAAACATAGCAACTAATCAAGGTGTTCAAGAGTACTAAAAACTATTTTGCAGGTGTGAGTTGGAGCTGGTTGGAGCTAAACTATGCAAAGCTGCGGGCTTCCAGGAATTGAGTTTGAGATCATCGGGCTAAACTATAATTAAACTTGACAAAGAGAGACTGATAAAAATGTTTTGCGTTGTATTTAAGCTATAATGTCAAAGAAAACAGCCAATAATCAACCTCTGCAAAAACAGATGACAGCTGTGAAGTAACTCATGGGCATATCGCAGTGAACAGCACGAGTTGAATCTGAAATCTTTCAACTAGTAAATGACTAATACACTTAAACAATGGGGCTTTACAGGATTTTCAGCGGGAACGGCCTCCCGAGACTTTTGAATGACTCCTCTACATGGTTATGTGCTCGCCTTGGGCACATCCTGCCAGATGTACAATTTCGTAGAGACAAAGAGAAAATAATGCATACGAATGAAAGACAATCTCTTAAAATGTCAAAACTAAGGCAGATGTATCTTTTAATAATATGCCATGGTTTTCCTCATATGCTATGTTTAGTCCAACCAACCAGGTTAATTAATGTGTTGTTTTAACCCTTATAGCAGATTAAAATTATCTGTATGTGTCTGAAATGTATGATGTCTGGTATTGAACGAAAGCTAGTGACATTTGCAATACATTGGTGTAAATGAAAAACTAGTAGCACAAATAGTATTCGTCTTGTAACCTTTGATGTGATATAGTCACAAAACTTATCACGAGAATTCTACATGCAGTCTGTTAATTATTGACCCTTTCTATGATGGTATGGGGCGTGGCCCCACCCTTCATGGCAACTGCTCATTGGAAGACAGTGCCATGGGGATGGACCAAACCAGGTCACTTAAAAACACCCTGCAACAAAGAAACTTTGCTTTTTGCATTAGCTGGCTTGCACATGCTATTGCTTTCTGCCAATGTTCGCCTGCTCGGACACTGCACCGCCACGCGATTGGGTCACCACAAACTCTCCATGCAAACCTCTTAAGTTTGGGGACCGCCGAAACCGCACGAACTTCCGCAAACCGACTCTCAGCAGTCCGTCACCTCGGTAACCCAGAACGACCCACTCACGAGCTAGGGAATCCCAAGGACGTCACAGAAGCCACCAGCCAATCAGGAGCACCGTGTTTCCTGAGGACAGCCGGCGAGGGAAATTCGACTTCGGCAAAAAGGGCGCAAATACCACAATCTAATGTTGTCTCTTGCTGATCTGGTGCAGATTGATCTTAAGCAGTTAAAGATACGCCATATCTCTGCTTTCGTGGTTTCTCAGGTGTTATTCTAAGATCTTGTAAGAAGTATTAGAATTAATTTGGGACGGTTGTTCAACTCATCTTACATCCTCTGAACTGCCTCTGTGTGTATGTGTGAATGCGTGTGTGTGCGTTTGTTTGTTGTTTGCTTATTACGAAGTTAGTTTTATGTATCGTAGTGTAGCTCAATAAATCTCTGTTCTCATTTTATAAGAACTGTGTTCTTGTTTATGTGCTTCTAAGTCATTGCCTCGAGCTGTAGATCTTGTTACCTTGCTAAAAGTTAACCCAATACTGTGTTATATTATTATCGTTGGCCACGTAAATAACATTAACAAGATTGGTAAAATTCGATGTCTTCTATTTGCAGGACAAATGGTAGACAAAGTGTGAATCTTTTAATCTGATTCAGTCTGACTCAATTGAGTCGAATCAATGATTGTTTATCTTTTCTATTTTGTCCGGAAGAATAGATCAGAGACAGAGAAACAAAGTTGTTGTGTTGCTGTATGATTTATTGTGGTACTAGTGTGTTTAAACGTACGAATGCGCAACTCGAATGCTTTTGAGAAAGCGAACTGCAGTAAATAGTTATTGTCCACGAGACAAAAGCTATAAGTCGCTGTAAAGCGCACGGATTGAGAAACATTAAGCGTGTTCCTTATTCTTTCTCCTATAAGGCCTTCACAGTTGATTTAAAGGTGCGTGTCCCAGCTTTAAAGACTAACTGTGCATTTCTCCCTGGTCAAATTAAGCACAGAGTAGCTAACTGTCTTTTTGCCACTTAATTCACTAGCATCAGAGTTTAGTGAACTCAAAGCGCTGCACTCGAGCGAGTGGCCGAGCGTATTCTCACAAGAGAACTTCTCTTGATCAAGTAACGTGTGTGGTTCAATCCACGAGTGTCGTTGACTGTGCATAGTCTCGACGCAGAGCGCTGGGATCCGCCGAGATCTTAATAGTGCTATATTCTGTTGAGCAGTGTGAAATTTGCCGCCATTTCACGTGATTCATGTAAGCTTGTGTGCATAACCGCGTATTGGTTCATTCTGTGTACGTCGTCATAGTAACAGCCTCCCGAGAGTCATGGGAGACTTTTTTGGAATAACTCTCAAGTGCGCAGGCGCAGTCCTCCGCACGTGCATTGGCTGTAGACATTAGCACAAGGCTAAGCTAACAGAAGCTCACGCTGTTGCATTGAAGTGTGTGTGGTATGGCTGTAGCATTGAAGGCTAGTGGTTAGCGCTCTTGTGGTCTTGAATGCAGTGTGTTAAGTTGAAGTGACAACCCAACCCCCTGCGAGAATTTTAATCTTGATCTCTCAATTTATAGGCTATTTGCCTTATTTCTCAGTTTCTCCCCTTTCTTGGAAAAGTCTTTGACTAATGCAGATTTAATAAACTTTACTGTACGCGATCTCATCGCTGGTTTAATCACATTTGTCAAATGTTTTTCCTGCTTAACCTGGCCTGTTTTATTAATTCAAATGTTCATAAGTTGTTGGTTTATTAGCAATGAATTATAGTTTATGACTATAACTTATTGCTTTTGATTGCTCAATCAGATTAATGCTTAATTAATGATTAATGCTTTTCTCTTCTGAAACGTATTAACATTATAGGAACAACCATTTCCTATGACTGTTGATATTTGAAGTTGATTTATAAGCAGTGTTTACTGATTAATTTAATTATAACATTTATTGTTCCTGGGACTTTACAAACACAATCACTATTCTGAATTTTTTATTTCATTTAATAGTTCATTGATGATTGGCTGCCCTATCTTAATAACAGTTATTGATAAATTTTAAATAAACACTTTTGATCAAATTTAATGACATCAGGAATACCCATTCGCTATCATCATTTTAGAAAGTGATTTATTCTCATAACTATGGTTTGCAGGGATGCTTGCTGGTTAATTAAATCATAACTGCGTTTATGACTTTAATGACAACCTCACTGAGTGTTAGTCTTAACCAACATTATTACTATTTGGAAATTTTTATTTCATTAATAATTAATTGATGTTTGGTTTCCCTTTTCTCAAACAATGATTGATTTATTTAATTATAGCAGCTCTTAATCAAGGTTATTGATAAAATCAGACTTCTGAATCATGTAATGTCATTACTAATTTGAATTAGTTTTAAATTAATTTGCATCAAGTTTTATTTTGCCTTTTTTATTATTATTATCCTTCAGGTATTAAATTACCTCACAGGACAGTGCTCCCCTGGTGTCTGGTTGATGCAATGGGACAGTTTAGCCTGTAAGTGGCTGCAACTGAACTCAAGTCATCACATAACCTAGCATACCAGAGCAGTAGCCTCCAATTAGCCAAACCTGAAGGAAAATTAGGATTTTCCTGTCTACTTAGGTTAATTAGTTATCTTGATAACACATTAAACCAACCCCTTTTGATGTATTGACTCAACAATGCCACCACTGTCAACTTTGTAATTTGAAAACTCACTTCACTTTCTATTTTTTCTTTTAACTGTCTTCTTCTGAGTTGACTACCTTTGCCCTTTTAAGATTGTACCTGTGTGAATCATGAAAGCAGAGAACGTTAGAAACATTTAACAGATGTTGGTGAAAATTATCTGACTCTCTCTCTACCCTTTCTCGCCATAGGACGCTACCCAATCAAGGACGAAACGAGTCAACCAGAAGACAGGTGTTTTCAAATCTGATTTCAAATTCGCATCCAAAAGTGGTCTACTTGGTGTATGGTGTCAATCCTAATGAGTAAGAAACCAATACTGTCATTGTTATTGTACTTTCTTTCACAGCGGAGGAAATTTAATAATAATCACAGTCCTGGTGTTTAGAGCTCCCCATTTCCAACTTCCAGCCGTGAAGCCTCCTTTCACATGCTTGACAAACGCTAAAGGAATTGTTCTCTATAGGAACCTGGAAGCAGCCAATTATCACTCTACTCCTTATCAGTCTTACTCTCTTCCTCTGTTCTCTAGCTGTCCTAACTGTGTGTGTTTACTGACTGTCCCCTCAGAGACTACAAGTTAGATGCACGCCCCCCAGAGGATCACAGTCACAGAGAACAACACCCACCTGTTTATTCCACACTCAACAGTACCTCATACCTGACATTACACCCTGACACTTTTTGTTTGCCATTTGTTTTTGTTTTCTTTTTGTTTTTTTCTCTCTCTCTCTCCCCCTAGGTCTGTGTCAGTTTTAGGTCTTCCCCCTAACCGCCGCAAAACATGGCTCGCCCCAAAGACCCTGTTGGCCACTGGAAGGACCTAGAAGCATGGCTAAGTGTTGCAACGGACAGCCTCCTCCCTAAGGCCACCGAAACGCTACAGCATCTGACACAGGACCAGCTGGATGAGAACCTAAACAGCCTTATGACGCAAGACCCAAGCAAAAGCTACAATCACAAAGACCTAGCCAAGATCACAGGTACTCTGAGTCACGTCTTCATCGCCACCTGAGTGACAGGCATTCCGCCCAGCTCCAGCACAAGCTGACACATGTGCAATCCCACATCAACCAGCTAGAACTGGAGGCTCAGGAACGACCGGAACAGCCAGATGAGACTGATCAAGCTGCCAAAGAGGAGATCGATAAGCTTCAAGAGACTCTAGCCGCCACCAGCCAAGAAATGGAACAAGCCAAAGCCGACCATGCTGATGTCGCTAACAAGCTTGAGTATGTCGAACAGCTACTGGAAGAGGTAAATGCTGACTCTAAAGACAAGGACAGCAGAACCAAAGCAAAAGGAAAAAACATTTCTTTATCTTTCATAGACCTCCTGTTTTATATATGTATTATATTGAGCCTAAACTAAGCCTAATTTACAGCACCTTTAAATGAAGAAAAAAAAAAGCAAAGGAAAATCATTCATAAATCCATCAGGCATAATTTTACAAGTGGCTATTTTAGTAACTGGAACAAATGTATCTATAAATTTATAAAAATATAGAAACTGGATACATTTTGTAGCATACACTGCAGGCTAATTTTAGATTCCACCGAAAACTTTAATTTGTTGAAGGATCATGTGACTGAAGCGCCCTGTGAAACCCTAAACGTATAGATTAAGGCCTGATCCCAATTCTATTTTTGTACCCCTACCCCTCCCTTTCCCCTTGGCCCTTAAAACTGAGTGTGAAGGGGAAGGGCTTCATAATTTACCCTGAGAAATGGGCCAGCACTACAGCACCTACACACGTCATCATGTCATCGCAATCTCTTGCTTCAAATGAGATTGCGACTGCTGTTGTTATTCCTCTTGCTTTATTTGTTTGGTATTTATCTTCAAGAAATCGCTGAAGGCATATATTAATGTTACCATAACGATCTAATGGGGCAATAAGATCATAACTGTACTGCGCATTTACACAGTGGCTATATTCATCTATGTAAACACATAAAAACAACATTAACATTATAGCAGACTAGGCATGGGACGATAGCCATTTACAAGGTACACCGCGGTTTGGAAAAGTCAAACTTTTAAAACAGTCAAAATTTTCTGTGACCTAAGGTATGTGTAAGATTTTTTAAATTACGCTTTTTTGTTTTGTTTTTTAGGACAACAGTATCTCCTGCAGAAAAAAAAAATCCAAGTATGTAGTTTTAAATTGCAAAGAAATCTGTGTATTTAAAACAAAAGAACAGCAGAAGTCAACGATTCATTTGAGTTATTTAGTTATTTATTTAGTTATTTTTTGACATGTTTATTGCTTCAAAATATTTTAAATGTATCTCAAAATAAAACAAATTGTATTTGAAAAATAATTGTGTTTAATGGGGGAAAAAAGTTGTTGTTTTTTACCCAGACATTTAAAAAATATATATTTTAGAGCAGTAATCACAATACCGTGAAACCGTGATATTTTTATCCAGGGCTATCATACCGTCAGAATCTTATACCGGTCCATGCCTATAGCAGACACTGTAAAAAGTCAATTTCCAGCCACTAGACTTTTCTGACAGAGTATTCGAGTATCATAAAGTGACAGAATGTTGGGGGCTGCTATACAAGAGTTATTATTATGGATTATAGAAAGCAGTTTTTGTTTTAGCCATTTTTTAAATCATGACGTTAAAACACGAATGTGGTTATGAATATATTAAAACATGTGCTTGTTTGTTGTAAAAATTCTTCTTCTGGGTGCAGCTATCCTGCCATTGTGGCTGGTGTATTCTGGGAAATTCTTACCCCTTGGAGTGTGGTCCTAAAAAAAAAAAAAATCTCCATTTGAAGGGCTATCTACCCCTTCCCCTTAGCTCTACGCCTTAAAGCTAATGTGAACACACAAAACAAGGGGTAGGGGTAAGGGGAAGGGCTAAGGGGTAGAATTGTGATTGGGCCTAAGTTTGTCTCAGTGTTTTTAAAAATATTACACTTTCTTTAAAACCACAATAAATTTGTTAATTTTTATTGTCCTTTAGTGTGATTTAATGAAAACGTCCAACAAGTCATGGAGAAAAAACATATTGAGAATTTAATATAAAATAAATAATATTTCCACTATAAGCAGTAAATGGGTGACAACATCTGTTTGGTTACTGATATTATTCCAAATATTTTCCTTTGTATTCAGCAGAAAAAAAACAACAGTACAAGATTGGAACAACCTGAGATTTTTCATTTTTGGGTAAACCATCACATAGTAAATATTAACAATATTAGTTTAACCACATCAGGAATTGCAAGGCACCATGTAAAGAAATGGATTAGTACTCCATGCAGAAAGGTAATGCGTTCATACTGTACCTATTAATGACTTGATGTTCTCAAGGACAATGTGACTGGTGAGATTCCCGGTCAGATCTTGGCCAAGCTCTGTGATCAGTTTAGCATAACCTTCGTTCTCCTCGCGCAACAAATTGAACTTTTGCTGTTTGTAACTACAAAATGAAGGATGGAAAATTACATTAGAAAATAATTTAATGCAGTCATCAACAATAATTCAAGTCTAACAAAAATAACAAGCCTATTAGTGTTAAGTTCTAGTGGTCAGTCAGCAGTGAGACGATAATGCCGGTATAAACACAATTTATACATTTCATCATGCTTATGTTAATAAAATGATTTGTGACATTTAAAGAAATGTGGATTGAAAAGAGATGAAGAAATGAGTGCTTTGTGTTATGCACTTTATTTACAATAAAATATGTCCGGAGTCATTTTATAGAATCACCACAATTAGGGGTGGGAGGTATAAACAAAATTTTATTTCACAGTAACACAATATAGTTATTTACATGAGAAGTTATTACAGAAAAAATTATTATAATAAATAAATAAATAGTTCAGAAATAAAAATTACTTTAATATGTACAAACTCCCTAAGCTGATGCAGATTTTTTTCTGTGTATGAGAAGTGCTCATTTACAGAGCCAGGTTTGAGATTTTATTCCCCATAAGTGTTAGCTTCATACAAAAAAATTTAAACAAGACTTGTGATTTTATGATCCCAGTTGACCCGTTTGATGTAACTAGACAAAACTACCATTTTTTTCTTTCATTTTTGTTAGTGTAACAGCAGCCCATGAATAAATTTCTCATGGGGCAGGAGCTAGGACCCAAGCAAGAGGCTGCTTCGTACCAATATTGTAAAGAAAAAGATTAGTTGAACAGATTCTTAATTTAAAAATGTAGCATTGGTGTCAGTCGGCATTGTAGCGTTGACGGGCTAAAAGCCGTGAGAGAGGAGTGAGACCACTGGCATGAGTGTTTAACAAGTGTTAAGTCCCACGGAGAAGCTTCAGATGGATACTTTTGTTTTAAGTTTAATTCGTGATCAAAGTAGTTGCATGTTTGCTGATTCACACTTTCCTTCTAGAATGGTGCGTGTTTGAGCTACTTTCATATACCACATTTCTGGTGTGAACTCAAAACACCCATGAAGAAAGTCAACACAGGGGAAACCCTAATCCCTGCTAACAGAAGTTTTACGATCAGAACAACACAAACAGAATGCGAGGTATGTGCGGTGGGTTCCAGTGATTACTCGAAGCAGAAATATAAATCAGGTTTTACCAGAAGGGCATTAGAACCTGAGGGATTCTGTTAGTCGGCTGAGGCTGTAGCTCTACACAAGCAAATGTTTAACTTAAAGGATTTCATATACAAACATATTCTTTACCTACATTCTTTTTCCAAATCTCTGAAACTTCTTTGGAGATTGCTTACGGTAGAGAAATTAACATTGAATTCACTGGCAACAGCTCTGGTGGACATTACTGCAGTCAGCATGCCAATTGCATGATCCCTCAAAACTTGCTATATCTGTGGCACAACAGGCTGTCATTGGTCCAATCAGCGCAGATTAGCTTCGCGCTATAAGGAGGGGTTTGGGAATAAATGAATCAATGAACGATTTATATGGGAGTCGCTGGGATAATAGGTAAAAATAAATTTATGTTATAAGACCATGAAAGTGTTTTTTGACTTGCATATCAGTATGTTGTTGGAGACCCATAAACCCGAAATATGACCCTTTTTAATGTATAATATGTAATATATGTAATCTAATATATAATATAGCATGTAATGTAATATAAATAAATTTAAAACAAATACTTGAGCAGTTGTTGTGGTGGGAAGGCAATACGATCCAATAAACTAATATACCATGTTATATCATAGTGTATTATGGTTATGGAATAGCCATATTTATGGCTGTAAGACGAAAGAATTATGAATAGCGTGGGATGTCATTCCTATCAGTTAATGTGCATTTCATGTCAAATACGAAAGTGAAAGCATGCTGAACTATTAACGAGTGCTGTTCTTTATTTAACACTTTAAAAAAAAATTCTGTCATTTATGCAAACGTTACTTTAATTAAATAATATTTTATTTTGAATCTCTAATGTTATGATTCCACTTTAGATGCTATCTTGTGGTCAAACGTGAAAATCATTCAGTGTGCATTAGAGGGACTTTCCATCTGTTAAGTGTACATGAGTTGTAGACACGACTGGTTTTAGACAGTACTAGAAATAGCTTCTCCCCCAAATAGTTTACAGGGAATTTTCGGTTAAAACCTTAGACATTTGTGAACAATATCTTTAAACAAGGAAATTATGTGTGACCAATTGGGTTATATGTTAACACAGCAGAGCGTGACACTCATACGGAGCACAGTGCTCGCCTGAACTGATGCTGAAGAGAAGAAACTGTTGAATAAAGTTGTTAGTTTTGTGTTATTTTGTGCACAAACGAATTCCACAGCTTCATAAAATTACGATTGAACCCTGGATTACACAGACTGTTTTGATAATATTCTGTGATTGGAATTTCAGGACACTTGCTGTATACAGAGGTTCAGAAAGCTGTCATTAATTAAAGGTGCAGTTGGTGATGCTAGCCAGAATGCTAGCATTAGCATAATAGCTTAGAAATTTTATGACCCTCCCCTGCCATCCAAAGCCACACCTCCTAGTTCATGAACATGCGAATGCGCACCAATTAGATATAACACTAGATCATGTCATTCACCATTTAGAAAACTCTATGGAGATATGCACTTTATCAAGCGTAGTTGTTGACAGGCCAGCGGGTGCAGCAATTATATTTCCCCAAAACTGTGTCACATGCTGTCACTGTTCAAAAATGTGTGAATAAATGAAGAAATGTGTGAATTTAAATCAAACTTCATCTCAGTAAAGCTGGTTAGGTGGAAGAGCGCATTTACTTATGTTTTGCTATTGATTAAGATCAGAAAAAGGAGTGCTAAAAACAGAAATACGCAGTTATCTTTCACTAACGTTTCCGTTGCCAAGCCACGAGTGACTGTTCATTTTCTATTGTGCTTGCTGATCCTCGTACATCACTTGTTTTCATCTCCTTTTACACTTGAACAACTAAATGAAGACTTAGGTCTATTTAACTGAATATATTATTGATGCTGTAAAAGTTACTCCATAAACTTAAAAATACCCAATCTTTTGCCGAATGTTTTCAGTGGCTGAACAACACTTCCGTCCATATAAACCCGTTCATAAAGAAGAACACAATCTACATAAGCTTTGCATGGCTAAAATAGTTTTAAAACATACCTGTCTAAAGTACTACTTCAGCCATGTTTGAACTGCATGACATCATTCCCCTCCAGTGTGCAAAAGTAACTCCGATATTGATTCAGGGTTTAGAAGTTTTGATTCTGCATTTTGGCAGAAGCCCTTTCAGAAACAATCTTTCTTTTCATGCATACAAGGCCACGTTGCCACCTTAAAGAGGCAGTGCAGAAATCAAATTTAAATTTGTTGACAGCCAGTTTGAGTTACCTGTTGTAATTGAGGTTTTTGTCGGTCTGACAGTACTAAATTGGATGAACATTTTTTTTGTTTTATGCCTTATCCAGAATATAAAAATGCATATAAATACATTTAGATCATTTACTTTAATCATCACTATTGGAATGTGAAGAGACTTTCAACCAGCATGACAAAAATCTTTCTGAAGACAATCACCTACTACACCTTTTATTACTTAATGTGCTCCAAAGATCTTTCAAATTTTAATTTTAATCTTAGGCATTTTAGGCAACATCCTTGACAAACTTGAATTTCATAAAAGATAAATGACTGAATGTCACGACTTTTCAGTACTGAGGGAGATCATAAGCATGCATTAGCGCCATTTGTTTGCTTTTTGCTTGACTGCTATGATCTGAAAACAGTGGTAAGTGAATTCAAACTTTCAAAACCTATTAAGTGTCTTATCTAGACAGCATTTTTTCTGGAACATGAACCCTAAAGAATTAAAAGGCTCTACAGAAAGCACTACAGTTTTCTGATTGTGATGCAGCTTGCAATCCTTGTTGCAAAGGCAGGCAGCACACTAGTTTAAGGCGAAGAATTATATCAAGTTAGGCACCATATTTAGATTTTAGGCTTTAAATCTACAGGGAAAGGTACAACCTAATATTATTTAATGTAGCTGCATGATATGTGACTTACAACAGTTTGGTCTTGATTTTCACAATCTTCTGATTGAACTGCTGAGCTTGTTTAATCAGCCCCAGAGACTCCAGTGTTTCGGGATCTAATCTCTCCTTAAGTACACCATCAGGGATACAGATCTAAAAACAACAAACAACAATGCATTTGATTAGATTCTCTTCACCAAGACCACTGTGGAAATGTTATGAGGAGAATAAGAGCTATATTATATTCAACAAAAACATAAGAATAACATCTCAACATCCAACAGTGTAGCATCCAACCTCAGTAGCTTTTTTGGTAGACTTACAGTGCATCCGGTAAGCATTCATAGCATTTCACTTTTTCCACATTCATTTATGTTACTGTCTTATTCCAAAATGGATTACATTCATTTATTTTCTCAAAATTTTACACACAATGCTCCATAATGACAATGTGAAGAAAATATTTTTTGAAATTGTTGCGAATTTATTAAAAGATAAAAAAAAAAACTTAAAAAAAATGGAAAAAAATAAAAAATAATAAAAATAAAAACCACATGAACATAAGTATTCACAGCCTTTGCCGTGAAGCTCTAAATTGAGCTCAGGTACATTCTGTTTCCACTGATCACTCTTGAGATGTTTCAGCAGCTTAATTGAAGTTCACCTGTGGTAAATTCAGTTGATTGATCATGATTTGAAAAGGCATACACCTGTCTATATAAGGTCCCAGGGTTGACAGTGCATGTCAAAGCACAAACCAAGCATGAAGACAAAGGAATCATCTGTAGACCTCTGAGACAGGATTGCCTCGAGGCACAAGGCTGGGGAATGTTACAGAAAAAAATTCTGCTGCTCTGAAAGTTCCGATGATCACAATGGCCTTCACTGTACAAATGGTATTAGCCTGGTGATGAGCGGTGCCAGGTTCTCTCCAAACATAAGTTACGTGTGGAGAAAACCAGGCACCGCTCATCACCAGGCTAATACCATCCCTAAAGTGAAGCATGGTGGTGGCAGCATCATGCTGTGGGGATGTTTTTCAGCAGCAGGAACTGGAAGACTAGTCAGGATAGAGGAAAATATGAATGCAGCAATGTACAGGGACATCCTGAAAAGTTGCTTCAGAGTGCTCTTGATTTCAGACTGAGTTGACAGTTCGTCTTCCAGCAGGACAATGACCCAAAGCACACCGCCAAAATATCAATGGAGGGGCTTCACAACAACTCTGTGAATGTCATTAAGTGGCCCAGCCAGAGCCCAGATCTAAATCCTATTGAACATCTCTGGAGAGATCTGAAAATGGCTGTACACCGTCGCTTCCCATCCAAGCTGATAGAGCTTGAGAGGTACTGCAAAGAGAAATGGGAAAAAATTCCCAAAGACTGGTGTGCCAAGCTTGTGGCATATTCAAATAGACTTGAGGCTGTAATTGCTGCTAAAGGTGCATCAACAAAGTATTGAGCAAAGGCTGTTAACACTTTTGTACAATTGATTTTTCAGTTTTTTTTATTTTCAATAAATTTGCAACAATTTAAAAAAAAAAAATTCACATTTTCATTATAGGGTATTGTGTATAGAATTTTGAGAAAATAAATGAATTTAATCCATTTTGGAATAAGACTGTAACATAAAAAATGTGGAAAAAGTGAAGCGTTATGAATACTTTCCAGACACACTGTACATAAGATACTAATAATACTGCATGAGCCTGTATCACCACCCACTTTATGTGTAGACACACAAAAAGCACTTCCTGTACTGCAGCATGTGCTTGCAGTGATGGTCTCAAAGTGCATTACTGCCACACAGTGGACATAAACATTATTTCACATTGTTCAACTTACCAAACAGGCTCAACAAACTGGATAAAAAGATCCCGCTTGTGTTTGTCCTCCAAACAACCAGTCTCAATATCTGCAAAGTTAGCAATTAAACATGCAGGTCAAGTGATTAATGGGCTAATTGTTCAGTTCAAACAAACATATTTAACAAGTACAAAATAGTTCTTAATGTTTTATGCACATCTACAGCCAGATTAACAGATGATTGAAAGTAATTTGAAAAGATATGTTCATTTAAACAGCCCAACAATTAAAATGTGTGACAAGAAATTAAACCAACAGATTACAGATATAATATATCAATAGTTGACATTAGGGATGCTCATATTGACCGTTTTATCGTTAATCAAAAGGATGTCTTTTAACCAATTAAATGGTTAATTAATATTTTATTTTGTATTTACTTGCTGCATAATGTTGACTTGCTTTAACTTGCGGGTTGTTCCCACATGTAACAACAATTGCCTACATTCGTACTTTTCCAAAGCAGCAAAATTATAAACGAAAAGAAGGATAATATAGCTTGACAAAACATAGCTTTTAACAAAAACTACAAAAAAAACATGTAAATAATGCAATACTATTTGTAAAACAAAATAAAAATAGTAGTAGCCTAGTAGGTAAAGTAAACTACACTTAAAATAAGTCAACATGCATGCGCCCCGGCTGTTTAAAACTTTTGTAAAGAACAGACCTACATTTGACAGATGACGCAATCTCACTGAAAAAAAATGGTTTTTTGTCATCTACTATGGAATACAATAATTAAGGGCATTCTACTTACAACATTGATAGAATCTTTTTTTTTTTCTATGAAAACACTGCAGGTGTGTGAAGATTTTGACTACAGAATGCTATTAGACTACACAAATGTTTTGTTGTTAATATATTCTGAATGCTGTTTGCATACAGTAAATCAATATTTTAAAGGTGCCCCATGAAGACAATCTATCTTGGCATAGTCGGACATACCATGAGCCTCAGACATCACAGTATCCTCATTCCAGGTAAATTTCATATTCGAGACACGATTCATATTCGGTCAGTTATAGACCTTTGGATCTAGGGGCATTTTAGGCAAGTAAAAATGTGCATAGTTTCTGGAGATTGAGAGCTTATTGAAGCCATAACTACTATGTAGATATCGGAGAACAACTGAACTTATTAAACCATGCAGTATATGGTGCATTTGGGAAAACTAACTGACTAACTTTATTGCCTTTTAAACACTGGAATAAAGCTGTATCAAGTAACAAATTAGCATGTGTTTTGGTTGGTTTCAGGAGACATAACAGTAATAATAGTAATATTTGAATCAGTGGGATCCAATTCTGCTCCTGGAGCACCACTGTACTGAATAATTTAGCACTCTTACCATTTATTCAAGGTCTTACTGGGCATGCTACAAATGTCTTAGACAGGTGTATTGAGGCAAAATGGAGCTTAATTCTTCATGTCAGTTGCCCTCCATGAAAGAGTTTGGACACCACTGATTAATCAATGAGACTGGGTCTGAGACCAAAACCTCAGAGTATACAAGAAGTTTCATTACATAAGCTAAGCTAAGACCCTTCAGCCCTTTCAAATTCAGCAGCTAATATGCAAAAATCAATTATCTATGACAAAAATTGCAATTATTAAGCATTTTCTTCATGACTGAAACAGTCTCTCTTTCAAATGCATCCTGATTCTACTTCACAACAAAAATGAGATGGGTTTCTTTTTAAAAACTGCTTGGCAAACATCTTTTAATCAGCATGCATAACATATCACAATACTTACCTAATATACAGAGAACACAGCTAAAAATAGAAGGCATATCATCCCGCAGTTTCCTGAAAGACAAACATTTCTTTCAAAAGCACCTTTCCACAAACTGCTGACTAACATTTAATATTTTTAATTATTTTTTATTAGTCACGAAAAAACATATATATATACACATATATATATATATATACATATATATATATATATATATCTACAATACCTATATATATACACATATACATATATATATATACATATATATATATATATATACATATACATATATATATACACATATACATATATATATACACATATATATATATACACATATATATATATACATACATATACATATATATATATATATATATATATATATATATGTATATGTATATGTATATGTATATATATGTATATGTATATATATGTATATATATACATATACATATATATACATATACATATACATATACATATATATATATATATATATATATATATATATACTACATATACATGTATTGTTTCAGATCAAACTCACTGCAGAATTAAATGTGCACCTCAACTCTCCTGTTTCCACCAAAACTGTTCGTAGGGAGCTTCATAGGGTCAATATACATGGGCAGGCTGCCGTAGCCAAATCTTTGATGACCCATGCCAATGCCAAATGTTGGATTCAATGGTGCCAGCAGCAAAAATTTTAGTGTTGACAATGTAAAACATGCATTGTTCTCTGAGGAGCTCACCTTCACTATCCCACATCCAAGGGATTTACAATATGGAGAAGCCTCAAAAAAGCGTACCCACCCAGACTGTTGGCATGTCCAAATTGAAGCATGGGGGTGGATCAGGCATGTTTTGGGCTGCAATTATAAGGCATACCCTAGGCCCAATACTTGAACTAGATGGGCGCATCACTGCCAAGCACTACCAAACTATTCTGGACGAACACGTGCACCCAATTGTTCAAACATTGTATCCTGAAGGCGGTATATATTTCTTTGTGTGTGTATATTCTGTTGCTGAGAGGCTGATTAAATCTTGTTTTACATATATTATTGCAATGCTCTCGTTGAAGTATATAAATTTTCTCTTAACAAATGAAATACCTGCAGATGTCAGCAGTTAGAATCTTAAATGGGGCTAATGTTGGTAACCTTATAACTCCTATATATAGCTCCCTGTAAGCATAGGATTTTAAAATCCAAATGCTAAATTCCAATGCTCTCCATGATCTTGCTTACAGTATCTGCTCAATCTTTTAACACATCCCACCTCTACCAGAAATTTTCAATCTTTTCAGAGCGGTCTTTTAGCTGTTCCCAAGTCTTGTTTTGGATCCAGAGGTGACAGTGCTTTTGCTCCATTGTGCTCCAGAACTGTGGAATTCTCTCCCAGCTGACATAAGAAATGCAAGTTCTTAGATATTTTTATTTACAATTTTCATAACCTTCTTAGGTTTTCTTTTAATTCGTTAGTTCGTTTTCCTTTGTATTTTTCCGTTGTTATTTAACTTTCGTATTTACATGTATTTTGTGTTATCGCTAGGCCCACAGGGAATCTGCGCGCGCAGAATTCTGCAGATTTTTGCCCATCATTAATTCTGTTTATTTACTTTGAGTAATGTGTGTAAATCTATAATTATTAGTTTTTTAATTAATTACAGTAATATTTATTGACTAATATGAAAATGTTCATCTGATTTATGTACAATGCAGTTTGTACAGTAATATTTTTGGCCTTTTGGTAGAGATATTATATGAGAGACTTGCTTTGTTTACCAAATGAAGTGAATCTAATAGGATTTGCATTTTAACACATTAAATAAAATTTAAAAAGATAATATTTTATTTAATATGTTTTAAGGTTTTAGTTATGATACTCCCAAATAATTCCGCAATGAGATCAGCACTCACCATAACATCAGCCAGGAAGACTAGCAGCCACATCAACCTTCAGACTCCCCTGGATAGCATGCAACAAAGCTCGTAAAAGGCTGTTTGCAGATCTACAAGTAAAACCACACACAAGCATATAAGCAACAGGTTATTACTCAAATGTCATTTTCTACATGCAAACAGGAAACACAAACTATATGAACAACACAGGAAATAATTCAAGAAAATAACTTACAAAAACAACATAAGACCAGTGTGAGGGAGTAAAAAAAAAAAAAACAAAGTTGTCCTGTGAACATTCCTGTGAAAAAATGTCCTGTGACATTTTCAGTGTTTCTGTAGGTTTGAGCAAGTTAATTTAAGAATTTAAGACCATATGAATAAAATTTTTGACTCATAAAGGGCTAAAGGCTAAGGAATTTTTTCAAGAAGGAAAATTTTACTTACCCTATCAAAAATAAATATTTTTCATTTAATACATTTAATAATACAATATTATTTAATATATTTTTTTTAAATATTGTAGACAGTTTCTTAGCTAAATATTTTAAATATTGTGTAAAATAAGCAAACTCTAGTGTACACAAACCTTTTTCCAACATAAACTTTCTTTAGAAAAAAAAAAAAAAAAAGAATAAATGTTTTAAAAGTTGTTAAAACTATAATAAACTAAATCTCTGCAAACAATCTGTTTAGGTCAGTGTCCTTAGCAGTGAATAAATGGAGGAATGCATGTAAGGAAATAAGTAACCATTGTGGTATATAGAGTTAAAATACCTTTTTAAATAGTTTAAAGTTTTATTGAGATGGATTGTTGGCCAGATAGGGTAGACTGGTGTGAAAAGATTTAGGACCTACAACACAATATTTCAAACATGTAAGACTTTTCAAGGCCAAATTTTGATTTTGAGATTAAGACATTTTAAGACCCCACGGACACCCTGATATTGTACAAATACAGCATTATTTAAAAGACATCTCTGATGCAAAATGTACTTTTGGAACCTGCTTGGACAGAGCTGTGTGTAGGTAAAGCACATTCACAGTCATTTTTGAGTGATATAGACAACAAATGTCTTTTTTTTTTATTTCCTGACGTTCAAATAGGATCCAAATCCAGTGATTTTAAGGGCCACCACAACATGACATAGGATTGTGGTTTTCTCTGCCCCTGACTTGATTATCCAAAGCATATTCTGGTACAACATGTACTTCACAGATTAAAGTCCCCTGCACAGTAAAACTTTGTTGTTGTCAATTATTTTACCTCACTATTAAGTGATAGCTGCTACAGAATCGACTGGTTCTGTTGTTTCCTGATAAAATGAAAGATTTTTTGTTTTTACTGTTTACAAAACTATATTTCTGAATGCTAAATGACGCTGCTGTGCAACTGTCCTGATATAATGTTATGATCAAGCCCTCTGAAATATGAGCATAACGTCTATTACATTCTGTAACATTTTTATGTCCCCACACGTGGCAAATATCTCTTGATTGTAAATTCAATTTAATTACATTATTTAAGTTGAGACTTTAAATATTTTCAAACTGTTAAAATGTTAAGGGAATATGTTTTTTTTTGCTGTTCATACACACGCTTAATGCACTCTTTTAAAAATCATTATTGCTTATGTGCATAATGCAATTAATCCCGGCACATACATTACATACATACATACATACATACATACATACCTACATACCATACATACCATAGGTAGATGGATGGATGGTAGATGGCTAGGTAGATCTTATAGACAGACAGAGACAGACAAACAGACACAGATCACAGTAGTTAAAAAAGGCCCAAGTAAATTGAGCAATGTAAACAGAACTTACCTTTAACCAACTCGTGACCACTTGATTTCCCTGCAAGGTCTTGGAAAAACTGTAAACTAGACAGAAAAAGCATACAAATTAATCAATTAAAACAGTTTAATTACAATATTATTGTGTATGGTCTATAGATTATAGTTTTTTTTTTATACATTTGTTTTATTTAATTACACTAGCATCTCTTGAACACTAATCTTAAATATACTCTTCAGCAGATAAATTAGCACTGTTGATTTATTTTATAGCTTTGTTTTACTTGCATTTCTTAAATTGACCCTTCGCTGAGCCCTGTCCTCCTTAATTACTGTTGTGACGCCTGTCAAGCATTTGTGTCTGGCACATCTATTACAATATGTATGCGCTGGTGTCAGACATTGCCAGAAATATAATTATTCATTTTTGGCGAACAGGTGAGATACCTGAGAAAGCCAGACAAAAAAGGACTGCAGTATGCATTACAGGTGTATATTCACGACATAATAGGCAACCGATTAAAAAAACATTTTAATCAAAATTAAAGCTAGGTTAGCCTTGCTGTCTCATGCGCTGACCATTCAACAGCTGGGTTCATGCACAGCAGGATAGGTAAAATGTTAGTCCAAACTTTTAGGATACCGTGTATCAGATTTGCACAATCCATAGGCCCAATGCTTAGGTTTGTTTCCCTCACTCAAAAGCTTAAGGCCTCTTTTGCGTAGCTGCAGTTGCTAAGCCACGATTGGTGTGAGGCGGTTTTCAGGTGTGTCTTAGCAAAGAGTCAATTGTTGCTATTTTTATTAAATTTGACAACAAATTTAAACAATAAATAACTGAGGAGCCCCATAACATTTTCAACACATACACCTATCAATGCACACATAAAACATGTGCACTTATACATTTACTATCGAATGTAGGGTTGGGTTTCGGTAGAATGTTATCAACTCTGATTCCACTTATCAATTTCAATAAAAATGGGCCATGTTCAGACAGGTATTCAAGTTTGTTTTCAATGATCTAATCACAAATGGATAAGGGAGACACATTACTGATACAATTTATGAAATTAAAAGCTCCAGATCAAGCTTCAGGAATAAGCTACATTGTGCATTCTTTAATGAATTTATAGATCATTTATTTCCATAATTTCTTATCTATTCGGCAAATACATTTTATTCTGTTTTACAGTCGATCAGCAGAGGCGATCAGCATTTGACAGTTGGGGTGTTAAGGCTGATTTATACTTCTGCGTCAAGCGCAGCCTACGAGTGGTTGCATAGCCCTCACTGCACAGCCCAAACTCTGTGTTTGGTCGGCTTGTGGCCCGTTTCCACTGAGTGGTACGGTACGGTTCGGTACGCTTTTATGGCCGTTTCCACTGTCAAAAAGCGTACCGAACCGTACCACTTTTTCGGCACCCTTTAGAAAGGGTACCAAACACGAGAAAGGGTACCAAAAGGCGGAGCCACACGCGCAGCTGAACGCTATTGGTTTACAGAGATACGTCATTCGCTTACGCAACAAGCAAGAATGAAAACAAAAAAACCCGCCATGTTTGAAATACACAGCCGAGAGATTACAGCGGATTTATAAATACATATAATAACGAGCCATGGTCAATCTGGGCTCAAACAAACCTTGTCGTCGTCTGGATGAACAGCCACAAAGCCAAGAAGAGCAGATTTACCCTGTGCCGTGTAGTTTTTTACGAGCCAGTCTGAGGCGCGAGCGGTTTCGCTTTCTTCCTTGCGCTCGCGCGCGTCTAACATTATATCTGAAATAACAAACTTCTTGAGCTGATGATAATAACCTGCGCTTGATTATTGACGTGCTTTTGAAACCCGATCCTGTCAGACACTGACAAACGCGAGAGTGAAGAAACAAAGGAGAAGAAAAAAAAGGAGCACATTATTTCTCAGCAAACATGAACCAAATGCCATGTATAACTAACTTATTATCTTCACATTTTGGACTAATATGAACCGGGAATGACGGAATTACTCTCTAACAGAGGCTACATGTGCTGCTGAAGATTACAGACACAGATGAGAGGTTTTCACTGACTGTGGGCTATATTTTGTGTTGCTTTGAACCTAAATATGGACGAAATGTCTGTTGTGTGTAGTTCTTCTGTAGTTGGTAACATATCAGAGACTGTAAGGGGCTGTGTGTGTTCATATATGTTCATTTATTTAGTTATTTAATATAACTACAGACGTAACAGTAGGCTGTTTCGCACTGTCATTGATCTGCAGTTATAATCAACTCATGTTCATTGAAAAATTAGTAATAAACATTTCTACACAAGTATTTATGTGTGTAAAGCATCTGTTTTATGAGAAGTGCTTTTCATATGATATGCGAGCGACCTGTACAACTTTTTTGTAGACATTTCCCCGAGTGAGAATGACGTCGACTGAAACTTTCTGTCATACACCACGCCCACCAAAAGGTACCCTTGTTAGTGGAAACGCAAGCCTGATAAAGGTGACCTGTACCAAACCGAACCGTACCAGTCAGTGGAAACGAGCCATTGGTAGAGCTGATGAGTGTGGGCAGGGGTGAGTACCACGCGAGCCCGATAGAGCGAGTGTTTACAAGTATAATATAATGTATAATTATAGCATAAAAAATTGAAACCTACTGAATAAATTGTTTATCACTAGTTTTTCTGTCGTACCACAACAACAATAAAATTACTATGGCAGTTTCATGTAATAATTATCTACAGTTTGCTTCCAATCACTATAGTATTAGTTCAGTAGAACACTCGGCCCTCTTCATTATATGGATCATGCCCAACATATGTGGATATTATATACTTATATCTCCTTTGAAATATGGTATAAATTGCAAAAATAGGGATTTTCCTCTATGTCTCTCATTGAGTTTTGCACATCACCAGAACCACGTGATTGAAAACAACCTATATCAATAAACAGAGTGAGCAACGCAAATTATCTTGCAGATAAGAGCGACACGGCAATTGCAAACATTAAATAAAATATTTTGTACCAGAACACTACATGTAAACGCATATGTTTGTTTTGTGACCCGTTAACGTCTCTCACAACGTTAAACCTGCAAATTATTTCTACATACTTGCACGATGCCACTGGCAGACTTGAGGCCCACTTAATAACCGCATAATATTCCTTCAGTCCAGTGCTCATGAAGCAACAACCTCCATGCATTTGGTCTTTTCCCACTGCTCAAAATGCGCACCACACATTTAAAAAACAGGTAATTGTGGTTCATGCGCAGACTCCAGCAGAGTTTTATTTTATGCAAAGCAAAAATATGTTTTTATTTTGTTTATTAAATGACTATTTAGAAAGATAAATTATCAAAGGACTAAATAAATTTTCCAAGCACTTCATGCAAAATCTAAGCACTTTTCAAATCTTGCAAATAGGCTATAGCCTACATTAAAATTAAAACATTTTCAAAAATTCCAGCACCCAACAATTTCACTTGAGTGTTTATTAAAAGTGTATCACAGAAAGCAAAATAAGAATAAAATCTTGATACTGCTCTAAGCTTTATACGTTATAGGAGTATTACATTTGTTAGAAAATCATTATTGGATCAGTAGCTGTAAATATTTCATTCAATATTTTTACACAATCAGTTATAAACTATAGCCTATAAAATATAAACATTAGTCATCCATCGTACATACCTATAACCAATGGCTTATTTTTGCTATACATGTTTAACATAGCCTACAAAACTTTTCATAATAAAGCTTACTACCTCACCCTCTTCTGTTTGGACTTTTTGCAACTTGACATGACAGGCGACGAGAAAACAACAAATTAAACTATTTATTCATCAAACACATCTGCAGAATAAACTTTGTTATCAAATTTAATAATGCCATAACAGTAACACAACTACATTTTGACTAGGGCTGCAACACCGAATCGATTAAATTGATTAAATCAAATACTAAAAGCGTTGGCAACTAATTTCGTAATGGACTTGCCATGTCGCGCAACACGGAGAGATTTGATTATTAAAAAGTTTAGTTGAGCGAGGAGCGGAGTAAATGCACTCTGCCTCTGTTGCTCACTGATGCCAGCAGAATTCGGCACCTCATAGACAAGACAGAGCAAAAAAACGAGCTAAGGTAACATTAGAGAAAAGATACATGGCAAAGGCAGAGAAATCTCTGCGACCCTAGTCATCCAAGGTGTGGGAGTTGGGCTGTGCGATTAATCGAAATCGAATCGCAATTTGAAACATTGCGATTAGTTAAATCGCAAGAGGCTGCAATATGAAATGTATATTATTTAACTTCCCTCACCCAGAGCAATGTGTGTCAGTGTGTGACAGTCTTACTAGCCAATTGAGTGAGCACACTTTCATTCTGCCCAATCAGAATTGCGCAAACAAACTATGCGGAACATCCACAATAAAAAAAAAAACAACAAACAGGAAAATGTGAATGAGTGGGATGATGGCGTCTGCCGCTTAAGCATTAGTAGACAAATTCATATAAAAGAAAAACAGCATGTCTGCAATATGGAAATATCTTGGTTTCAAAGTTACAGACATCAAACAAAACCAGGTAATTTGTAAGAGCTGTCACAGCACAAGGGAATACAACAACCAGCACCTAAAAAAAGCACCAAAGGTGGCTATCTGAGGAGCGTCTTGCTAAAAAGTCAACTAAAAGTATTGCCAGTGACACTCAATCTAGCAGCAAGCAAAGTACAATTTCAGAGTTGTTTCTACAAGTTGAAACAAGTTATACCAGTTGAAATCTTTTCAGTTTCACTCACTGCATTTTAGTAGTATGACGCTACAATACATATTATTGAGCTGAAGCTTGACTACAAAATTAAATCACAAATCAAAACGTGTCTCAAAAAAAAAAATAAATAAATAAAAAATAAATCACAATTAGACATTTTCCATAAAATCGCATAGCCCTATGTGGGAGCATGTCAAACTAAATAAACAAAGCAGCATGACATGAAAAATTCAAACTAAGCTTTGGTGCGCTGGCTGGCGCTGAGCCAGAGAAAGATGTGTAATATTATCAAAATTATGCAGTGTTTTTAACCACCCAATGCTTATTTTATGTTTTAGACATGCAAATACACACAAGTACTAGTAAAACAATACATTTAGATAGGGGTGTGACGATAACAGCATCACCGCCATAATGAGATGTCAACCGCAGTGATGTGGTTATTACCGTCATCACCACCCATTTTAGTTTATTATTTATTTTTGCTTGTGAATCTTTCAGGATTGTACAGAAAAACAGAACTAGATATTAAAGTTTGAGGACAAACTTTATGGTGGCTTGAAAAGCCGAGTCTGAATTAGCATGTTACTAGCATGAATGAGCAAGTAACTAGCATGATTCTAACATAAATTAGCATGTAACTAGCATGATTCTAGCATGAATTAGCATGTTACTAGCATGTTTCTAGCATGAATTAGCATGATTCTAGCATGAATTAGCATGTTACTAGCATGTTTCTAGCATGAGTTAGCATGTTACTAGCATGTTTCTAGCATGAATTAGCATGTTACTAGCATGATTCTAGCATGAATTAGCATGTTACTAGCATGTTTCTAACATGAATTAGCATGTTACTAGTATGTTTCTAGCATGATTTAGCATGTTATTAGCATGATTTTAGCATGAATTAGCATGTTTCTAGCATGATTAGCATGTTATTAGCATGATTCTAGCATGAATTAGCATGTTACTAGCATGATTCTAGCATGAATTAGCATGTTATTAGCATGATTCTAGCATGAATTAGCATGTTACTAGCATGATTCTAGCATGAATTAGCATGTTACTAGCATGATTCTAGCATGAATTAGCATGTTACTAGCATGATTCTAGCATGAATTAGCATGTTACTAGCATGATTCTAGCATGAATTAGCATGCTATTAGCATGATTCTAGCATGAATTAGCATGTTTCTAGCATGATTCTAGCATGAATTAGCATGTTACTAGCATGATTCTAGCATGAATTAGCATGTTACTATCATGATTCTAGCATGGATTAGCATGTAACTAGCATGATTCTAGCATGAATTAGCATGTTACTAGCATGTTTCTAGCATGAATTAGCATGTTACTAGCATGATTCTAGCATGAATTAGCATGTTACTAGCATGATTCTAGCATGACTTAGCATGTTACTAGCATGTTTCTAGCATGTATTAGCATGTTACTAGCATGATTCTAGCATGAATTAGCATGTTACTAGCATGTTTCTAGCATTGATTAGCATGTTACTAGCATGTTTCTAGCATGAATTAGCATGTTATTAGCATGATTCTAGCATGAATTAGCATGTTACTAGCATGATTCTAGCATGAATTAGCATGTTACTAGCATGTTTCTAGCATGAATTAGCATGTTACTAGCATGATTCTAGCATGAATTAGCATGTTACTAGCATGTTACTAGCATGAATTAGCATGTTACTAGCATGATTCTAGCATGAATTAGCATGTTAATAGCATGATTCTAGCATGAATTAGCATGTTACTAGCATGATTCTAGCATGGATTAGCATGTTACTAGCATGTTTCTAGCATGAATTAGCATGTTACTAGCATGATTCTAGCATGAATTAGCATGTTACTAGCATGATTCTAGCATGAATTAGCATGTTATTAGCATGATTCTAGCATGAATTAGCATGTTATTAGCATGATTCTAGCATGAATTAGCATGTTACTAGCATGATTCTAGCATGTTACTAGCATGTTTCTAGCATGAATTAGCATGTTACTAGCATGTTTCTAGCTTGAATTAGCATGTTACTAGCATGATTCTAGCATGAATTAGCATGTTACTAGCATGTTTCTAGCATGAATTAGCATGTTACTAGCATGATTCTAGCATGAATTAGCATGTTACTAGCATGATTCTAGCATGAATTAGCATGTTATTAGCATGATTCTATCATGAATTAGCATGTTACTAGCATGATTCTAGCATGAATTAGCATGTTATTAGCATGATTCTAGCATGAATTAGCATGTTATTAGCATGATTCTAGCATGAATTAGCATGTTTCTAGCATGAATTAGCATGTTACTAGCATGTTTCTAGCATGAATTAGCATGTTACTAGCATGTTTCTAGCATGAATTAGCATGTTGTTAGCATGATTCTAGCATGAATTAGCATGTTTCTAGCATGAATTAGCATCTAACTAGCATGATTCTAGCATTAATTAGCATGTAACTAGCATGTTACTAGCATTAATTAGCATGTAACTAGCATGTTACTAGCATGATTCTAGCATGATTCTAGCATGAGTCAGCTTGTTTCTAGCATGAATTAGCATGTTGTTAGCATGATTCTAGCATGAATTAGCATGCTACTAGCATGACTAGCATGTCACTATCGTGTTGCTAGCACCTTTCTAGCAAGATTAGCATGTCAGTAGGATGTTAAATCTGTTAGCGTGTGTTAGAATAGCTAGTCACAGTCTCTGAGACAGTTGCTAGGGTGCTGAAATTGGTTGCTAGGGAGTGGCTAGTAAGTTTAAAGGTAATCAGTGATTGGCTGCTGGCTAGACTGAGTTGAATGAGGCCAGACTCTAGTCTGTAGGACAGTCTGATGCAGAGTTATGAGCTCACAAAGGTTGATCCAATGTTAAGTAAATGGGAGTCTTTTACAATGGAAGTCTATGGGACAGTTGCTAGGGTGCTGTAAGTGGTTGCTAGGGAGTGGCTAGTAAGTTAAAAAGTCATCAGTTATTGGCTGCTGGCTAGACTGAGTTAAATGAGTCCAGTTAGAAGTCTGTAGGACAGTCTGATGCAGAGTTATGAGCTCACAAAGTTTGACCCAATGTTAAGTCAATGGGACTTTTGGGATTTTTCTGGGTCGTTTTTCGGAAAACCCAAAGTCGGATCAGTTAGAAAAGATATAGCAACCCGAGTCAGACCAGTTTGAAGGTTTGACGAAAGTTTGAAGTATGTAGCTTGAAAGGCCTAGGAGGAGATACACTTAGAAATTAGTCTCAGAAGAAGAAGAAGAAGAAGAAGAATAACTAGATATTAAAGTTTGAGGACAAACTTTATGGTGGCTTGAAAAGCCGAGTCTGAATTAGCATGTTACTAGCATGAATTAGCAAGTAACTAGCATGATTCTAGCATGAATTAGCATGTTACTAGCATGTTTCTAGCATGAATTAGCATGATTCTAGCATGAATTAGCATGTTACTAGCATGTTTCTAGCATGAGTTAGCATGTTACTAGCATGTTTCTAGCATGAATTAGCATGTTACTAGCATGATTTTAGCATGAATTAGCATGTTACTAGCATGTTTCTAGCATGAATTAGCATGTTACTATCATGTTTCTAGCATGATTTAGCATGTTATTAGCATGATTCTAGCATGAATTAGCATGTTTCTAGCATGAATTAGCATGTTATTAGCATGATTCTAGCATGAATTAGCATGTTACTAGCATGATTCTAGCATGAATTAGCATGTTACTAGCATGTTTCTAGCATGATTTAGCATGTTATTAGCATGATTCTAGCATGAATTAGCATGTTTCTAGCATGAATTAGCATGTTAGTAGCATGATTCTAGCATGAATTAGCATGTTACTAGCATGATTCTAGCATGAATTAGCATGTTACTAGCATGTTTTTAGCATGAATTAGCATGTTACTAGCATGATTCTAGCATGAATTAGCATGTTACTAGCATGTTTCTAGCATTAATTAGCATGTTACTAGCATGTTTCTAGCATGAATTAGCATGTTATTAGCATGATTCTAGCATGAATTAGCATGTTTCTAGCATGAATTAGCATGTTATTAGCATGAATTAGCATGTTATTAGCATGATTCTAGCATGAATTAGCATGTTACTAGCATGAATTAGCATGTTACTAGCATGATTCTAGCATGAATTAACATGTTACTAGCATGATTCTAGCATGAATTAGCATGTTACTAACATGATTCTAGCATGAATTAGCATGTTTCTAGCATGAATTAGCATGATTCTAGCATGAATTAGCATGTTACTAGCATGTTTCTAGCATGAGTTAGCATGTTACTAGCATGTTTCTAGCATGAATTAACATGTTACTAGCATGATTCTAGCATGAATTAGCAGGTTACTAGCATGAATTAGCATGTTACTAGCATGATTCTAGCATGAATTAGCATGTTACTAGCATGATTCTAGCATGAATTAGCATGTTACTAGCATGATTCTAGCATGGATTAGCATGTAACTAGCATGATTCTAGCATGAATTAGCATGTTACTAGCATGATTCTAGCATGAATTAGCATGTAACTAGCATGTTTCTAGCATGAATTTGCATGTTTCTAGCATGAATTAGCATGTTATTAGCATGATTCTAGCATGAATTAGCATGTTTTTAGCATCATTCTAGCATGAATTAGCATGTTGTTAGCATGATTCTAGCATGAATTAGCATGTTTCTAGCATGAATTAGCATGTTATTAGCATGATTCTAGCATGAATTAGCATGTTACTAGCATGAATTAGCATGATTCTAGCATGAATTAGCATGTTACTAGCATGTTTCTAGCATGAGTTAGCATGTTACTAGCATGTTTCTAGCATGAATTAACATGTTACTAGCATGATTCTAGCATGAATTAGCAGGTTACTAGCATGAATTAGCATGTTACTAGCATGTTTCTAGCATGATTTAACATGTTATTAGCATGCTTCTAGCATGAATTAGCATGTTTCTAGCATGAATTAGCATGTTATTAGCATGATTCTAGCATGAATTAGCATGTTACTAGCATGATTCTAGCATGAATTAGCATGTTACTAGCATGTTTCTAGCATGAATTAGCATGTTACTAGCATGATTCTAGCATGAATTAGCATGTTACTAGCATGATTCTAGCATGAATTAACATGTTATTAGCATGATTCTAGCATGAATTAGCATGTTACTAGCATGATTCTAGCATGAATTAGCATGTTACTAGCATGATTCTAGCATGAATTAGCATGTTACTAGCATGATTCTAGCATGGATTAGCATGTAACTAGCATGATTCTAGCATGAATTAGCATGTTACTAGCATGTTTCTAGCATGAATTAGCATTGTTACTAGCATGATTCTAGCATGAATTAGCATGTTACTAGCATGATTCTAGCATGAATTAGCATGTTACTAGCATGTTTCTAGCATGATCTAGCATGTTACTAGCATGATTCTAGCATGAATTAGCATGTTACTAGCATGTTTCTAGCATGAATTAGCATGTTACTAGCATGATTCTAGCATGAATTAGCATGTTATTAGCATGATTCTAGCATGAATTAGCATGTTACTAGCATGATTCTAGCATGAATTAGCATGTTACTAGCATGATTCTAGCATGAATTAGCATGTTACTAGCATGATTCTAGCATGGATTAGCATGTAACTAGCATGATTCTAGCATGAATTAGCATGTTACTAGCATGATTCTAGCATGAATTAGCATGTAACTAGCATGTTTCTAGCATGAATTAGCATGTTTCTAGCATGAATTAGCATGTTATTAGCATGATTCTAGCATGAATTAGCATGTTTTTAGCATCATTCTAGCATGAATTAGCATGTTGTTAGCATGATTCTAGCATGAATTAGCATGTTTCTAGCATGAATTAGCATGTTATTAGCATGATTCTAGCATGAATTAGCATGTTACTAGCATGATTCTAGCATGAATTAGCATGTTACTAGCATGTTTCTAGCATGAATTAGCATGTTACTAGCATGATTCTAGCATGAATTAGCATGTTACTAGCATGATTCTAGCATGAATTAGCATGTTACTAGCATGATTCTAGCATGGATTAGCATGTAACTAGCATGATTCTAGCATGAATTAGCATGTTACTCGCATGATTCTAGCATGAATTAGCATGTAACTAGCATGATTCTAGCATGAATTAGCATGTTTCTAGCATGAATTAGCATGTTATTAGCATGATTCTAGCATGAATTAGCATGTTTTTAGCATCATTCTAGCATGAATTAGCATGTTACTAGCATGATTCTAGCATGGATTAGCATGTTACTACCATGATTCTAGCATGAATTAGCATGTTACTAGCATGATTCTAGCATGGATTAGCATGTTACTAGCATGATTCTAGCATGAACTAGCATGTTACTAGCATGTTTCTAGCATGAATTAGCATGTAACTAGCATGATTCTAGCATTAATTAGCATGTAACTAGCGTGTTACTAGCATGATTCTAGCATGAATCAGCTTGTTTCTAGCATGAATTAGCATGTTGTTAGCATGATTCTAGCATGAATTAGCATGTTACTAGCATGACTAGCATGTCACTATCGTGTTGCTAGCACCTTTCTAGCAAGATTAGCATGTCAGTAGGAAGTTTAAACTGTTAGCGTGTGTTAGAATAGCTAGTCACAGTCTCTGGGACAGTTGCTAGGGTGCTGAAATTGGTTGCTAGGGAGTGGCTAGTAAGTTTAAAGGTAATCAGTGATTGGCTGCTGGCTAGACTGAGTTGAATGAGGCCAGACTCTAGTCTGTAGGACAGTCTGATGCAGAGTTATGAGCTCACAAAGGTTGACCCAATGTTAAGTAAATGGGAGTCTTTTACAATGGAAGTCTATGGGACAGTTGCTAGGGTGCTGTAAGTGGTTGCTAGGGAGTGGCTAGTAAGTTAAAAAGTCATCAGTTATTGGCTGCTGGCTAGACTGAGTTAAATGAGGCCAGTTAGAAGTCTGTAGGACAGTCTGATGCAGAGTTATGAGCTCACAAAGTTTGACCCAATGTTAAGTCAATGGGACTTTTGGGATTTTTCTGGTCGTTTTTCGGAAAACCCAAGGTCGGATCAGTTAGAAAAGATATAGCAACCCGAGTCAGACCAGTTCGAAGGTTTGACGAAAGTTTGAAGTATGTAGCTTGAAAGGCCTAGGAGGAGATACACTTAGAAATTAGTCTCAGAAGAATAAGAAGAAGAAGAAGAAGAAGAAGAAGAAGAAGAATAATAATAAGTTTAAGATAGATAACAATATGCTGGCTTTTCAAGCCACCATAATAATAAGTTTAAGATAGATAACAATATGCTGGCTTTTCAAGCCACCATAATAAACTAAATAAAAGGAATAAAAGGCCTGCCCTAAGTATTTTCCACTTAAATTACAAATTTAGATTACAAAACGAAAACAGTGAATCCTTTTTAATAACCAGCATAGGCTGTTTTTATTTTAAGCTTATTTTAATAAAGCAGACCTACTAACTCAAATCAATCGCTCCACAGAAAATAAGCACTTTTAACGCACCGCTGTAATTTTTATATCCCAATCCTTTTATCAACATTTTTAATACAAGTCATTATTTTAAAGATTATGACTTGAGAATATAATTTTACCTCAGCGCTGCACTTTTCTCCTCCTCACTCGCGCTGAGTTCAGGTGACGGAGTGTTGTAAAGTAGTTAAACTTTCCTCAGTTTAATTTACAGTGTCAAACTGGCACAGGAATATCAGTATATTAATATAGGCTTTGCTAAAAGGCTGGTCAAATGTATTTTTTTACAGATGCTGTAAACAGGCGAATGGCGCAAACAGGCGCATGCTGCGACCACGGTGAGAGTCAACAATCGCATATATTTGACTTATTTAAAGTAGGTTATAGGCTATAGCATATAATAATTTTGTGTAAAGACATTTATAAAAATATGTAGCCAGTATATCACAGGGGTTTGTGTAGCAGCAATTACAGTGGAGCATTAATTAAATCCTTTTTATTCCGGTGGAGCGAAACAAACACTCCACAGTTGTTTAGCGGATGGAGACGCACAAGAATATACAATTCATATATTTTCGTCAGAAGAAAAATATTCTTTGAACGAATTTTGTTTTGTACAATTTATATCTTAGTTTTTGTCGGTCAGTTATTTACAAAATAAACAAGAATAACTAATAAACTTTGAGGTGAAGCGATGTGCCTCAGGGTCCGCTACTTCACAACACTCCGTCACCTAAACTCGCGAGGGAGAAAGAGAAAAGTGCAGCGCTGAGGTAAAATTATATTCTCATATATATATATATATATATATATATATATATATATATATATATATATATATATATATATATATATATATATATATATATATATATATGCGCGGTTAACCGACAACCGCATGATTTCTTGCTTCATCACCGCGGTAACAGAAAATCCGTTACCGTCACAGCCCTACATTTAGAATTTGTAAAATACACAAAAAAGTCTATGGCAGTTTAATAATCCACTTAAATATAATTTGCCGATGTGTATAATTCATTTCAGATACATGTAGTGAAAGTTACAATAAAGTTCAATCTATTCTTCTCCCAGCTGGGCACCCACTTGCTTGCACGCATTTTGGGAGTAACTGATGAATTTACGTGCTGAATCCTGCATGTTCTGCTTTTAGGAATGAGGCATACGACCGGACGCAAGTAAACATGGTGATGCCCATGTCACATCATAAATCACGATCATTTATACATCTTTTAAACAACAAAAACACTCACTTGCACATTTTTGTGAATTGGAATATCAGGTATTTAATTTCTGTATTAAAACGGAAAAGCATAATAAAAGGGATACATCTGTCATACAGCGCTGCTGTGGCTGTGGTGTCACGTGACAAACATGATGCCTCTTCAAGGAAACATTAAGGGTGAATCTTCTAAATTAATGAGTGCCTAACAAAACTCACTCCCTGGGCCAGATAGAATCTTTTAAACTCACCAGTAAAAGAGTTATTAACAGAAGTAAAGCAGCAATGCTATAGTTCCTTTGCATTGCAAGACTAAAGACAGGTTTTTATTCACTCGCCTTTTTTTTTGGATCATTCATTTTTCAATCTGTTGTCATGTATAGCTGTACTGCAAAGAAGATTTACTTAGTAATTTTGTCTCGCTTCCAGTCTAAATGTCTAAAAAAAATCTTAAATCAAGACTAGACAAGAAAAATGGCATGAGAAAATTAAGTGAGGCTTAAAACTTCTGTCTGAGATTATATCTCATAAAGATTATTTTTCTTACCCCATTGACAAAAAATTTAAACAAACAATCACTTAATTTTGAGGTGGGGTTTTTTTTTCAGAAAACAAGACAATTTCTTATGCTAGTTCATGTGTCTAGTATGTATCTTGATTCAAGATTTTTTTTTAGATATTTGGATTGGAAAACAGGACAAAACTTTTAAGTTAGTCTTTTTATTATTATTATTATTATTATTATTATTATTATTATAACAGCTCAGATGTGTTTAAGGACAACTGGTGTGTGCACTTTCTAAAGATTTTAGTTCTGTTTTTCAATAAAGGGGTTGAAAATGAATGCTTTTCTTATCCGATTGCTTTTTTAATCCGATTCATCGATTAATAAAAAAAATAAATAAATAATCGACAGATTAATCGATCAATAAAATAATCATTAGTTGCAGCTAGGGCTTTTTAAGCACAGACTGAATCGTCTCGATACTACAGAGTATCGAAAAAATCATTTTCGTTCGGTACCAAATTTCGATACCCAAGGGTATAATCTTGTCAACGTCAGTGAGCACCACTTGGAGAAAACCTGCATCCTTAACATGCCCTGATCAAGTGCTGGTGATTGGTTGCGGCGAGACTGTCTTGAAAATCAGCAGTTTACGGCGGTTACGCCCACTCGCGCAGAGCTTGTCAAATTGTCAAACAGACATTCAAAATCAGTTAACTTTTAGCACTTCTTGCTTGTGTACCGTTAAAGTTTAAGGCCCTGTTTACACTGCAGATAAATGTGACCCAATTCCGATTTTTTGTTCATATGTGACACAGATCGGATCTGTTTGATGACCGTGTAAACAAAAAAACGCATGCATTCGGATATTCACCGATCAGTCTCCTTCATATGTGGAAATAAATCAGATATAAATCGGATATGTGACAATGCGACTGTCATGTAAACAGGCAGATCGGACTTATTGAGGCGTTCTGTTCTGAACATCATTAAACTTGTGACAATGTGGTGCTTCTCCACGGTCTAATGTAGAAGGAAGAGCGTGTGTGGAGATTTCGACGCTGTAAACAACAACAACAGAGGAAACATGGAGGAAAGTGGTCAGTCGCCACAATTTGCTCCCACCAGACCTGAGATCTCTCTCTCGTACCCTCACATTCCTCTGAATGATGGAGTACATCATAAAGCATATAAACCATAAGCGCGAGCTGTGATGACGGCCCTTTCCCACCTCCTCCGCCTCAAAATCATTTTAAAGTTGGGCGAACTTCGTGTTGTAACTTTTGCTTTTTGTCGCTAATAATACACTCACTGCAGGCTACACAGAACAACTTTATTCTCTCCAACAACACCAGTGCGCACACATGCAAAGGCTACATTACTACACACGCACGCATCAGGGCCATACCATTACGTAAACTGCGTGGGGGTAAATCTGGACTGAACCATTCACTGCTTATACTATGCTTAGCATATTTCACAGAGCTGTACACAAGACAGTTTCTTCCATCGTGGCTAGTGTGGCACAGATGCTAAAATCCGCGTTTATGCGTGCATCATAAATTGTACAGCAAATGTAAAGACATGAATTGAATATGGGTCACAATTAAAAGAACGTGTAAACGGACAGACAAAAAAATCTGATATAGGCAGTATCATATGTATACGGAATTGGGCATCAAGACCTGACAGTGTAAACGGGGCTTAAGTCTGTGCGGGGTAAATTTATTAATCTTTTTTTGAGCTAACATTTGCTGTGTAACGTTATGTACTGTTTCGATGGCTTTAAATACCAGGCTAAGTTGATACTAAAATACTTTAATGTTAACAGTAAACGATGAAGTTTACCTCACATTAAACTTATCTAATATAAATGTCCTTATCCTTGGCTGCATTAACAGTTTAGCTTTCATGTTTTCTTCACATTAATGTTATAGTCTCTGCTCCTGCTGACCCTGGAATTAGGAGACCATCAAGTGATAATCCATTTACACTGGCAGAAAAAGTAAAAATGAACAAAGAAAGGAAAGATGAATGCCACAGGGCCGTTCCAAATTTTATTGTTTAAGGTTTGCTGCTTTTTTCTACTGTGGAGAAAGATTAGATTTACTGGATATGCGTTTTTCAATGCCTAGAAAGGAACCAAAAACATAGTCAAAATAAGTTCATGCAATATAAGTGGTTCAATCATACTTATATGAAGCTGCGAGAATTCTTCTGTGCGCAAAGTAAACAAAAATAACTTTATTCAACGATTTATCCATGGGAGGATCAGAAAGCTCTTGGATTAAATCCAAAAAATCTTCATTTGTAGATAATTAATGACAGAATTTAAATTTTTGGGTGAACTAAACCTTTAAGCAGCAGTAAGTCTCACAAATACTTAAAATTGATTGACTTAAAACTGCTTGAACTTTATTAAAAATGTTTGCACTAATATATTGTGTTAACTACACTTTGTTCATTTTGTGCTTTTGTTCCTTTGTTTATTGGTCTTAGAGATAAGCCTGCTGTGAAAAGTGTCACGAACATCCTGAAAAAATAATCTTGTTAAAATATATTTCTTAAAATAAAAGTATCGAAAAAAGTATCGTTCGGAACCGGTATCGAATTCAGGGTATCGGTATCAAAAATTTTGGAACGATACCCAGCCCTAGTTGCAGCCCTAATTTTAACTTCATTTTCCACACAGACACAGACTATCGGACTAACAATCAGGCAATGGTTCGATTCAAGTTTTTTAAAAAAACACTAATATCAGGAGCCTGATAAACATGTTATAGTTGATTATATTTATTAGCAATTCTATATCATTCAGAGTAAAAAAGGCACCATATTTGCATGCAACGTTGTTTCCGAATTGAGTTTTGAACATTTAAACGTTTGTCAACCTTTAACACACATGCCCTAATACGAATTAAAAAATACAAGGTGATATTTAAGTTTGATTAAAGTGTGTTGATTTGCATACCTAACAGATATCAGAATGTGTCAACTGTAGGCATGGGACAATAACCGTTTTTAAGGTATACTGTGGTTTGGAAAAGTCAAGGTTTTAAAACAAAATTAAAATGTTCTGCTATATCATTCATAAGGTATGTGTACGATTGTTTTATTTACGTTTTTAGGACAACAGTATCTTCAGCAGAAAAAATATCCAAAGATGATATTTAAAAAAAAAAAAAAAAAAAGTGTGTTTTCGAATGAAGATAGCAGAAGTCAATAATTGATTTGAGTTATTTAGCCTGACATGTTTACTGCTCCAAAATATTTGAAATGTTTCTCAAAATAAAATATATTATTCAAAAGGGAAAAAAAAAGTTTTAGTTTTTTTACCCAGACAGTTAAAAAAGAATATATTTTAGAGTAGTAATCACAATACCGTGATACCACGATAATTTTATCGAAGGTTATCATACCGTCAGTATCTTATATCGGCCCATGCCTAATCAACTGTCAATTTCAGAGCAGTCATGTCCGCAAAGAAGATAAGTCATGTTGTTCATAACAATAGTTTTTCCTCATTAATGCAAAAATGAAAAACTAAATAAACTTAATTGTGTATATTCCACGGTAATATATATATATATATATATATATATATATATATATATATATATATATATATATATATATATATATATAAAACTTGCTACATAATTAAAACTTAAACAGTTAATTTCTTTAGCCGCATCCTCCTCACTTTAAAACCTCGTGCAAAACACAGGCACAAGTAAATATGTACTAGGTAACGCTCAAATCAAAGTAAACAACCTAACTTAACACAATCCCTCACTAGATATTTAGAATGCATACAAAGTAAACTTGCTATGTTTTGAAACGGTCATTACACTTTATTCCAATATCACCCTCAAAATGCCGTCAATTTATGAAGCACACACGGACGTACAATAACTTGACCTATTATTATTAGGAATTCAGTAGATTTGCGGGTTATGCTCCTCGTAAAATATGTCTAGGCAGATATCTAGGTTTCGAGAGACCACCATTACTCCGTTAATGATTTTTAAAAGTGAGGCTAAAGTCTTATGCAACTCTAAATCTTGCCCATTCACGAGGTTTACAAAACCTCGCAGCATCGCGTATTATTCACTTTTAAGTCAGCTCAACGTGTAAATGAGCTTGTTTAGTTGACCGACACATGCAACGCACACATGCTAATGCTAACCCAGCTAAGTATTAGCTCACTGGTCTTACATTCATGGAAAATTACTTAAGTACCCGATATGTCTAACCTACTCAGTACAGAAAACACTGGCGTTTTATGTATCAGCTTACACTACATTAAGTTGTGTTGTTGATTTTATTCCTTTGTTTTTTGGTTTTTAGCTTATTTAAGAGAACTTTAAACAACAAAAATATTTAACGCACATTAGCCGTGGCCATTCACAATGAAGAGAATATGATTTATGACTTCAACAATAATCCGTGGTCATACCGCCTAAATAAAACGAAATGTATTTATTACAATCCCTACTTCCTATATGATTAATAAACTCATACTCACAACTCATTTCTGCCGGATTTGTCCCAGTTTTTTAACCAGTCAAACGGGAGGATCAACGCCGCCATCTTCCTCCTCACACATTCAGTTGAAGCAGCCGTAGCGCGCGCCGGATGTTTAGCACACACCGTTGAGCGCGTCAAAGCAGTACTTTAAAAAGGAGCATTTGAACAGTTTTAGTTCCTTAATTTCATTATTATATCGTTAGATATATCACATTGATTTGTCTTTCAGTGTTTAGAATAAAAAAATGCTAATTTATGTTTACTAAATTCGAGAAAGGGGATAATACATCTTTTAGAGACCATTCCTGTGCGTTTAAGTTCTGCTTTACTCTAGCATCTTAAACTGGGCTTTGTTGTGCTTTTGTAATTAGTTTTTTGATTGTACAGTAAGTTTTAATTGTAAGCCTTACTTGTATGTTAAAATACAAAATAAATTACCAACAAAAGGTTTTAAAATATATGTTGGCGAAACTTTTATACTGAAAATAACGAAGTAGCTGTTGTTGCTTTGGACTTTTCTTTTGTAATGTTATCTGGGGCGCTTCCTTTTCCGTATTGCGACTGTCGTGGCCACAGTGATAGCATAGAAAATGTTGCATAAACTATTGATAGTTGTTTTCCTCGTTGTTTGTCTACATGACATGCGATTAAATGGGCAGAAAAAGAAGGAAGTAAGTGTATTTTTAAATGCTTATATGAAATGTTTTTTTAACAATTGAGATCACTGGGTACTCAATTGATCTTATGACTAACATAGCTTCGCTCTTTTTCAAAAGCACATTGAAGTCAAAGAGGCATACTTGTCCCCATTTAAGAACAATGTGAATCTTCTGTAAGTTGCAAAAAAAAAATTGTTACTGATCACTTTTTGACGGATGTACGTTAGTGACACAAGTGGCCCTGTATGCAAATTGAACAGAACTTCCTGCTGTAGCATTACGCCAAATCTGCCATCTAAGTAACTTGTGTTCGTTTTAGTATGCGTATGACATAGGGCATAAATTTGATAACTGAACCACATTGCTTTATTTATCACAAACATAAACTTTTTATTTTGGAAAAAAAAATATCTTTTTGTAAATGACTTATTGCTCCTTTAAAGTGGTGGTGCAAGGTTTATTTTCAAGGCTTGGTTGTGTTCATGGGATGCAAAGTAATGTGTGCTCATGCTTCGTTTGTAAAAGATCAGGTTATTTTTTCATGTGTCTTATTATATACTGCTACTCAGCTAACATGAAAACGACTATAATATTTCCTAGTTCCTCCGAAGGCCCGCCCTCAAGAGGCTACGATTGGTCAGCTAACACGATGTGCTGTGATTTATGGATTGGCTCACATCACCAGAAAGCGTCACGCCTCTACTAGCATGCGCTTTGCCTCTGCTGTGTAAATATTAGGTGCGTCCCAAATCGCATTCTTATGTGCTATTCTACGCCATTTTGTAGTGTAAATAGTGTAATAAGTGCAGTTTAATTACCCGGATGATGCACTTATATAACCGTTAAAACAAAGTGTGGAATGATGGACACCACACACTCAACGACCGCAGCTTTGCTCACGTAGCAAAAGGAGCGGAGCTATCGGGCGCACATGTTGGATTAGTTTATTTATTTTGGATTGTGATAGCAAATTTCTCCTACGAGAGTGATTATAGCACCTCCAGATGGTGAATACGGTTATGCTCATGGCAGGCATTATTTGGTACTTTGATTATTTGTTTCACTAATTTGACAAATGTCATTAGGGGAACGGTTTGAATTTCCGCTTTATAAAAAACCCATTAGTGTTTCATTTGGGATGACACTACATACATGTACTATGCTGTTGCATGTATAAATGTATAGTGTGCCATTTGGGACACAGCTACTGTTTGCTGTATCAGTTTTGAGCCTGAATCAGACAAAAAATGACACAGCTGAACCTTGTGCCTGCTCTGTAAAATAAAATCTGACTAGTCTCTTTCAAATATATTTGGCTTATAATATAAGCATGTGTAAGTAATATAAAACCTTCACATATCTTTTCGCACAGAAAGTGGTCACAGAGACCGTGCACGTGCTGGTGAAGATTATGGGTGTTTACATGGGTTTGACGGATAAATTTTTTTTGTAGCTAAATTGTATATGGTGTCAAACAGCATCTTTCGTTGATTACATCCTTGCTACAGCATACCGTTAATGCTAGAAACTAGGCATGTAATAAGATCAATTTTGACAAGTAAAAATGCTTACAGGTTGTGGCTCACGATCCACACCTTCTACTTTTATGGTTTGAGCTGTTACTTCCTTGAGGGGTTTTTAGCCGAATCCAGCACTGAACTGGGAGAGATTCTGGAAGCTGTCCTTTGTCAAATGCTAGCTATATCTATTATTAAAATAATTCTCTGGAACATCATTCAAATTAAATTGTAAGGCCTTGTCTCTTTGTGTCGTGTCCTTTGGAAGCCAAAATACAGAAACAGAAGAAGCTCTGTGGAAATAGCAGCGTTTGTATGGCGTTTTAGCTTTCTTTGCTGTAGCATTGCAGCTCCTCTGGCCATGCACCTTCGCTGCGCAGAGTTTTTGTGCATAACCTGAAGGATTTATGACTCCATTAACCCAAATGTATTTTTTTTTGTAATCCTTCGTTCGCTGTAGGTGTTACTAAGCTATGTCCCCCTTTGCACTGAACTTTGAGCTTGCATTCAGAGATGTTGTTTATGTTTGCACAGCTACAGTACACATGAACTAAAGTTTAAATTATGATATTGTAGTGGACCACCCCTTTAATTCATTAGAAATAACAAAATATGCATTTATACTACATTCAGGTTATATCAATAAAAAAAAAAACTTGCAGTACTAAAACTAGCCCTAACGCTGCCAAATTGACAAAAAAAGCATTACTGCATGTAAGATTAGTGACCGTTCCCTGTGCACAAATGTTGTTGCATAAATATATGTTTATGTTGGTTTGCAAATATGGGGAAAATTATGAATAATAAACCTGTGCTAAATGTAGAATAAAAGCGTTGTCTTAAAATGACTAATGTACTTTCAGACCCTGCTTTCAGAGAAGGTCAGTCAGATGATGGAGTGGGTCAGTAAGCGTGCAGTGGTCCGGCTGAATGGTGAAAAATTCAAGAGATTGGTTCGAGCTCATCCACGAAACTATTCTGTCATTGTCATGTTCACAGCTCTTCAGCCACAGAGACAGTGTACAGTCTGCAGGTAAGTGTATGGAAAAAGAACATATTTTTTTTTTTTCCTGTAATGTAGCAGTGTTAGTGTTAACTAAATAATGGTTTTGTTGACTGAAATCAATTAAATCAGAAACACTAAACTGGGTTCAGAGTAGAGAAGTTTTAAAATACTAGCCGATAATGAAATCTGGTAGCAGAGGGGAATCTGCTGCGATTTGTATTACCTCAAGTCTTAAATGTGCACACACTACAAGATATGAAAACCATGGCACAGCACACTCTACAAGATATTTTTAAGATTATCGTGCCCAATGGAGCACATCACCTTTATCAAGAAATAATATGATATTAATATTTGACCAATTTGATTAAGGATACGTCTTAGGATAAAGCACGCAAATCTGAAATTATACCTTGAAAAGTCATAGCGCTACTGGTTGTTGTTACCAAATTTTTTACACCTTAAAGCTTCGCCCAGGCCAATCAACCGATTGGCACTCCTCTTTGAGATGTCAGTTTTAGCATTTGATTTTATAGTTTAGTCATTACAGGTTTATACTGAGTTGATCATGAAAATGAAATATCAAATACATTTGATTTCTTATTTGAGAATGCATTTTGATTTATTTTTTGATAGTTTGGGCATTTGATTCATTATTTTAGTAGTTGTTTTGAGAGTTTGATTTGTTTGATCTTTTTAGACATTTGAAGTTTCATTTGAATTTTGTTAGGAAAAAACATCCATCTCTGGGCTTGGTAATTTGTTTTGTACATTTTATATTTATTCAAATCATTGGCAGTTTATTCAGTAAAGACATCTGTACAAGTTACTAACCTTCCACAATTACTGGGTTCGTTAAAAAAATTCAGGGGGGTGTGGAAACGTGTGTTTGGTTTAGGGGGCCATGAGTTATAAAAGGTTGGGAACCACTGCTATAGGGGGCATGGCTTAAGAGCTACATTATAATATTGGATGCTGATTTGTTGGCTGAGTGAAATGAGCCCACCGTTATGTCTGCATGAAAATGCTATGTAATGTTACTGATTTAATGGGAGTCAACGCGATCAATGCATTTCAATGGGCCACCCCGTCCCCATGTTAAGTCAATGGAACCACTTTGGGATGTCCTAGCACCCCAGGGGTACAGCTTATACTTCCTTTTGAGGTATGTTCTCGCTCAGGCTGCAACCCAGATGTGACCCCCCCCCCCCTTTTTTTTCTGTTCAAGTCTACTTTAGAGTTATTTTTTAAAATGCTCCGAGATGCTTGCTGCACACAAACAGCTTTGCTTTATCGACCATGGAAACAAACACATACGACCCTTCATGAATGGCTAAATACTGAGTGCCATGCGCTGTCTCATAGCTTGGTGGGTCTGTGTTCTGTCATCGGACTGCACCATAGACAGAATGCATGTGCAGTCATGAATAATTAAGAAGCAGGGTCTTCTCATAGGATAAGAAAATTCAGCTTTGAATAATAATGAGAAACTGACGCATCATCTTTCCACTAGCAGGTACGCACTATGTCACACATTTTGATCTTGCCCCAAAAATTATTTTAAACTCGGAAGATGAAATTAGCTGACTAAACCTCAAAATTATCCAGTTTTCCCAAAAATTAAAGCTGACAGCTGCTAACGTTGTCTTAAATGATGCTTTACACACACAAATCTGTTAATCTCAAAAAAGTACTCTAGGGTGTCTTAAACATTTAAAAAATATAATTTAGTTAAAGGTGCTATATGTGAGTTTTTGACTTTTCTAAAGCATTAATATACCATAATATGTTTGCAGATATTTAAGAAACTTGCAAAGTGAACATATTTGTTTATCAGTAAAACAATGCTGGCATCAGAAATTCTGCTTTGAAAATGTGTTTTCCTTGCTAGAATGGCTGTCTTTGTTTTGAAAATTTTAACCTGTCTAATGCCAATTTAGCCAATTATATTTCAGCACCCCGGGTTGCCTTGGTGGAAAACAGTGTACTTCATTCATTCATTCAGAAAGGCTCTGAAAGCACGCATTTGTGACTGAAATGTGACATCTGGTGGACAGTAGCAGACTCCAAAATGAGATTCAGTTCCACATGAGGTTATTAATTAGCAAATAATATAAATATTACGAGCGTTAACATTATGTGAGCAGGTTGCATTGTAACCACGTGTCCTAACAACACGCTTCGTGACGAGATACGTAGTGATAAGCAATTTGGCTCTTTGCACCAGACAAACAGACGACAGAAATTTAAATACAGCCATTCAGAAGCACAGAAAATGCACTTACTTATAAAATGCTAAAGTATGTAGTCTAAGTAATACATATAAAACCTCTATAACATTAAATGTACATGCTTAATCACTCATATGTGTTTAGTTTTAAAGTTCAATTTCAAACAGTTTATTTTATTTTCAAGATCTGAGGTGAAACTATCTGCTGCTGCTTTCAGTATATGGCAATAAATGTCATGTAAAATGACATTCAAACTCGCATTTAACACTGAATAAAGCACATGAGGTTTACTTTCTGTTGTTCACCTGTGAGAAATAGAAGCTTTTTCTATATATCAAATCGAGGATAAATTTAATATGGAATATATTTCTTCTATCGCATGCCGTTGCTTTTATTTATAACACTCGCTCCTGTCCTCTACCAACCTGCGACCTGCGCTTGTGTTTGTTTTGATCCTGGAGTGCAATACCTAGTTCAACCAGTGGGTGTCAAATTTACATACTGCACCTTTAAAGGAAGGTTTGTATAGATTTGAAGGTTTGTAATATTTTGTTTCATTACCTATAGACAGCTTGCTAAAATAGCTAGGGGGTAAGGAATAATCACAGGGTCTGACCAAAGAAATTGAAAATGTAATGGGTTTGAATGATTTATCAACAAGCAAAGCACAAACAAAACAGTATCCTGTCTGGTGTCTTGAGCGATCGAATTTTCATTTAGTCCTTTAATTGGACTGTATTAGTGTTCTAATGTAGGGAATAGTGAATGGGGGTATAGGTGCGGATTAAGAACACAGCACTAGTTATACTTTGGTCATTTTTAAATGAGATGCTAATGGTCTAATTGATGCTAAGCTAAAAGTGGTACTGCTAGACCCAGAGATTGGCTGAATGGACATTGAGTGAAAGAAATATATGATATGAGATCTGTGTGAAGATAGGTTATATTGTTTCATCAGGAAGTTGGTTCACGTGGGAGGATCTACACAAGCAAAAGATATTGTTCATTCTGAAATGTGTGAGTTGGTGAGTTTGTTGATGTAGTGTGTATGGGGATGTTTTCTGTCGGATGGATGAATCTAGTCTGGATACCTATTAATTTCCTATGGCGGTCACTTTTGAATGGGAACACCAAAGGTGTAACTAGGTTGATTTAAAAAAAACTCAAAATTCAAAGAAAGAGGTGATCATCACTTTTATATGTTCAAGTGCATAGTGTGGAGATATCATAAGGCCTTGAGGCAAATATATAAATCACTATGTTTATGAGGGTTTTAAGTTCCTGTCGTCCAAACACGACATGAAGGTTGAAAGTACTTTTTGTTCACACCCCTAGAATTGAGGTGACTAGAGAAGTCTCAAGTTGGTTTAATTTAACTAAAAGCTTTAGGGCAGTAAGAATTGCTTTACATTGTAGTAAAAGTGACTACAACATAGTTTGTGTGGGAAAAAAATTCTGATGACCTATGTTTGGAGTAAAAACGTTTTCTATGGTCGATTGAGTATAAACAACATTTTGTTACATCTTACCTGTTTCAGAAATTAAATTCTCAATGAAGATTCAATATTGTAGAATGATTTAAAAATAACTTGTGCATTTCATTTTATCAACAGATGCCATTTACTAATTTCAATTGCACCAAAATACAGTAACTAAAAAAGTATTGGCAATGGCAGCATTTGTTTTGTCCTAATCTGTGGCAGATAAAGGGGAGCATTCAGGAATGCAGAATGTGATAATACTTTAGCATTTTCAGTTGTTATTTAACAAAGCTGCTATGAATCCTCATAACTGAAACCTAAAGGCTTGTACACACACATGGATTTTTATTTTTTATTTTTTTGACTCATCAGCCTTTTTGGAAATGTTTTTTGCCATTTATACTCAAGTGACTTTCACTAGCAATAAGCGTAGTGAATCCACAAAATCACATCCTGATGTTAGGTGTGTGTGTCTGTGTGCGTGCATGTTTTTGTCTTCAGACAGGCGGATGAAGAGTACCAGATCCTTGCAAACTCTTGGCGGTATTCGAGTGCATTTACTAACAGGATTTTCTTTGCAATGGTGGATTTTGATGAAGGTTCAGATGTTTTTCAGATGGTAAACTTTCACAATTTATTTTACGTTTGAACTCTGATTAATTTTTTACAGTGAAAATAAAACTGCATTTGCATTATTTTGTCACACACACACACACAAAAAAATGTACGTGTGTGTATATGTATGTGTAT